>NW_022204507.1:3805147-3863388 GCF_008831285.2 Nymphaea colorata | reverse complement strand
TGAAGAAAAGAATGCCTAGATCAATCTGTCTTGAATTCTCATGAGCAAACAATATAAAAGCTAAAAGAGAATTGTTAGATAAAGAACAAGGATTTCCAACACATTTTCAAATACAGAAACTTGGATTTGAGGACAGACTGTGAGCAAAGTAACTGTTGTGATCATGCCTGACATGATCAGATACAAAAACTAGGATTGAGGACACATGGTCATTACATCTGCAATGAGAAATGGTTGTGAATATTAAATGATTTGAGCAAAACTATGCATAAAACTTGTTACCTTGAAAAATTGGTTCTTATTTTGCAACAAAATTCGAAAAAAATAACTTTTTTCACGTATCTATAGTTGCTTGAAGAGGACACATGGTGAGTGAAGAACAAAAAGAGACACCATTAGAACAATAGATAATAACATCAATGCAAGATAACTATTTGGTTCAAAACCTCAGCATTGACAAGCTGCAAAAGAAGCTGACCGAGAATTTTTAAAAAAAAAATGGAAAGGAGGCCTAATGAATAAGAGAAAGACTCAACTCTGAATATATTGGCAGGTATTGGCTGCAAAAATTCCAAAAATGAATGTTTTTTGGCTGCCAAGCATAACATGTTTGCAATATGGGCCAATATATTCAAATGCAAATTGCGATCATTTGATTATATTCATTATATCAAACATGTGTGCACACTTGAGAGATTCATGGTGAGGATACTTTTGAGTGAAAGTAAGCTTGATGAAAACTTTAGAGAAGGTGCTGTAATTGCATTATCAACCAACACTTAATCTTATCAAAGACTTTTGCAGAGAGGAACAAGCATTAAAACTAGTCTAAACTTAGTGAAGCTGGAAATTTCAAAGATCCAATACAAAAAAAATGATGTACACCTCCTCCGAAAGAAAAAATGATGGTCAAGAAGAAGCACATAATAGTTTCACTACGAACAAAAACCGGAAGCCCAATAAACAGACAATTCAATTATTTTTTTTTCCTCATTTAAGATAAGCTAAAATAACTACACCATGTAACAGACCTTTAGAGGAGAGAAGAGTTTGAGAGACAAGTTTATTAGGGCCAAGGCTTCTCCAGTTCGAGCAACTGCATCTGCACTTAAGCCAATACTTTCGAAGAATTCATGTCAACCTGCTACACAATTAAAGTGGCTGAATGTAAGAATTCAAAAGATTGGTGAGCACTAATAAAACCAGCAAGAAGCACATTTTGTCAACTTCTGTGGCTAAAATTTAACAAACGTATGTCCCTTTCTCAAGGACTTGAAGAAGAATTTAAAGTACCACTGTATCAAAACATGGTCATAACAAATAAAACAGTTTACCAAGCCTCACTGTATTAGGATCTGGGTCCAATCTTTTTTCTATTAGTGCAGTTGCTTCATAGGAAAACTATGAAGGACAAAAAAAATCTACTGCACTGATCTGTAGAAGAGCCAAAAAACAAAACTATTACCTTCTAACTTAAAACCCTTAATGGTATGATAGAACACATTCTTTCTAATTTAAAAACACAAGATCCATATTGCCATGAAACTTCTGACGGGACAGGGCCATTTATCAGAATTGTTGCAAATAAAAGGACTCTGAAATATATGATCCTAATATTGGCATCAAGTAACTTAAGATTTATAGATTTATAAAATCACAGCCTTATACCAGTGGGCCCAACAAAAAAAAAAGAAAAAAAAAACAAAAAAGGCAGAAAAAGATTAAAGAAAAATTTTGCATCAAGTGTGCAGAAAAAAAAAAAAGTTCAATTATGGGGAACTCCATAGTCCATTCCATGAAACATGGTAATATCAAACAATAAGGACCAAGAACAGTGCAAAGAATTCATCCACATGTAAAACATTGCCAAAACATAGGAATTAAAGTTGAAGGCAGCAAGCCTTCCAACACATTCTATTTGAAGAAAAGAACAACAAAGCACTTGAAGCCAGTGATACATGGCCGAAAATACAGGGAGACATATTCAGGCATAAGAAGAGCAGAATCCATTATAGAAGAACGAGCTTCATAACAAACAAGGACATTTTTATTTACCTTTACTTAAAGTAACTCTGAATGGCATCAAACACCAAATCGCTTACCTAGTCAAGAAGGGAAAAACAAAAGACTCTCTTAGAAAATGCTTAAAACCAATTGTAAAGAATGGATGATCATGCTAAGAAGATCAATATTAGAGAAGGAAAAAAAAAAGATTAGTAACACTGTAAACATGAACAACATGTGTCTTTATCCGAGCATCATTCTTTGCAGACATGGTAATTGATGTAATAAAGACTGGGATTCCAATTCACGAATCAACAAACAAAAAACTTCCAAAAGCACATACAAAAAATAATTCCAATTAAAAAACATGGAACCAGCCAATGTTTTTAATAGAAAACTTTGAACCTGGCAAGTATAAATACCTAACAATCTAAATAAATACACCGAGGAGAAAAGGTGTGATCTAAAACAATAACACCAAACTGCCAAAATTAAGTACTCAAAAAGTTCTTTAAACATCAAAATACCAGTATAAGCTGATCCTGTTACGTCATCCAAACATACCAGAAACAAAAACCTAAAGTTTCACGAAGACCCCACCGAAAAAACAGAATGAAACATATTCTTTAAAAAAAGAAGCAAAAAAAAGGGAAACGAAAAACAAGAAAACCTAAACTGTAGCTAGGGCTACAAATTTTAAGTCAAGAACTCTGAACAGTTAACCCCCTCCCCACCAAATTGAGAAATGGTTTCTATGTTCTTACCCTGCCAGTTGTAGCTTACCCTTGGTCGATGGTGTCAGGACTCAAGCAGCTGGCAGGCTGGGATTTCCAATGACCCCCCACCACGTCCAACTTGGACGCCCTCCCACAACCTACACACTGATTTCTCCTCCCCTCCATCCTCCCACCACATACTGACTGAGAAGAAATAAATAGAAAGAAAGCAAGAGAGAGAGAGAGAGAGAGAACAAAAGGAAACTGAAAAGTGGAAAGCAGAGTTTTGCCACCTGAGACAAGCGAGTCAGAAAAAATCAAGTTGGGAAACTGTTTTCTCAATTAAAAATCGAGTCGGTGACATTTTCGAGCCGAGACGAGCTTTGACAGTTCGAGTTCAGTGAACTCGAACTTGACTCGATTATTTGAACGAGTCGACTCATGAACTCGAGCTCGACTTGTTCAACAAATGATGCAGCTCGAACTCGTTTAAGCATTATTTGATGTACTTGAATTTAGTTATGTTTTGCTCTTCTTTTCCTGTGTCTTTCTTCGTTCGCAACTGATTGATTGAGATGATAAGCCTATTGGAATTATTTAATGTTTAATCTTTGTAGAGAGACTATGGTGAAGAATGTTTGGGATTTTTGTATCCGTTGGGCTTCTAGTGGCAGGACTTATGGTACGGGGTTCAGTATGCCCATGGATTAGATGTATTTGTGAGTGCTCTATTCGTTCTTGTTCTCCATTCTTGGACATGGAAAAAGTCTTTCCAACAACTGTTTTGGTGTAGAACTCTGGGAATTCTGATTGGATTGCTAGTTTGGGTGATAGAGTCGTGGAAACATCGTTTAGTGTGTTTGTATTTGATGCAATAGGATTTTTCAAGTTTCCCTTTAGATTATCGCTCTTGAATTCATTGCTTTTGGGCGATGGGTATGTTTTCCTGATAACTTTGTGCACTGTTTGTATCATCTTATTTGGATCGATCGATCAATCATTCTCTTGCTCAAGTATGTTTGTTCTATAAAAGACCATTCATCCTTGATAACGTCATTTCTTGTGATCTGTTCCTTTGACAATTTTGTCTGACAATCTTCCTAGGATTGATGGTGAATATCTACGTCTTTCTGTTTCTCTCTCTCCAAAATTTCGCACAGCTCACTTGGCAATTCATTTCTAGCCATTTCAGCCTGATAACACACCAGCTCACTCCAAAAAATCAGGTGCGTCTTCAACGGTTCATAACTCCAAGACATCAGGCATGGATCATGACTGCAGGAAATCGGGTGTAACTAATATGGCAGGAAATCAAATCAGCCACAAGAGTCAAGAGACCAAAATGCATCTTGATAAGGCTCCAGCAATAAATTAGAATTCCAGCAAATTAAGAGCAATAAATATGGAAGCAAAGCCAATCAGATGACCAACAAAAACGCCTCTTCACAATGATGAAAGATTTTGGGAGAATGTCAGTTTCTCCTATTCAAAACCAAAGGAGAAATTCAAGGAAACTAATTGTACGCCCATAGAAACTGATTCAAATTCGAATCAGACATAGCAATGTATAAATTCTGTGCTAAGAGAGCCAGATCATCATGAAATTGGTGACTGAGTCGTGGAGTAGGAATTTTTCTTCCGAACCACGTTAATTTCTTTTGTTCATCATCTTCATCATTCTTTCTCTTTTATAACTTTGACCGGCAAATTGCGAGAAGCCGGCATTTTACAAGTGCCGCAACTACTGTCGGTAACTCGCCATGTGGCGTTGGATTCGGGCAACTGTCTAGTATTTTTGGACAAATTTTCAGATTTTTTGGACAATCTTGTGAAGAGATACAAAATTTACAAGTGTCGCAGGTCTTCAACATGTCGACATCCGCAACAAATTCGGTAGCTAAGTACCCCTATCCTTCCACTGTAAATGTGGCTATTTTTGTTTCAATCAAACTGTCACACAAGAATTTCTTCTTGTGGAAAACAAAAATTCTTGGTCTCATAGAAAGCCAAGATTTGCTTGGGTTTATTGATGGTACGATTCTCACGCCATCTTCTACCATTGAATCCTTTGAAAATGGTGAAACCGTGAGAAGACCAAACCCTGAATATTCTGCTTGGAAAAAATCAGACTGTCTTCTAAGAGGATGGCTTACTGGGTCTCTCACATAAGAAGTCCTTGGGCTTGTCGTGGGACTTGAAACCTCTGAACATGTATGGAAAACCTAGACAAGAGCAATTGCTCGTGAGTCAAAGGACAGAGAAATCGTGCTGACAAGAAAACTACAACTCCTCTGCAAACAAGATAAACCTTTGACTGAATATGTTACTGGTTTCAAGGCTATATGTGATGAACTTGTAGCGATTGGGAAGCCTCTTGAGGATGACGACAAAGTCTTTTGGCTTGTTAACGGTCTCGGACCAGGATATGAGTCGTTCATGACTTCTATCCTCAAGCCGCCGATTCCCTCATATCTTGATGCAGTGTCACTACTTCAAGGGCACGAAACAGTGAAGGACTTACATGTGGGAGAGACTAGGTTGAACAACCAATTGGCCTTCTTCACGCAACAGTCCAACAATCAAACCAACAGAAAACGATACAACAATAGTTGGTGCAATACCAATAGCAACAATAGTCGGTTCAACTCCAAGGGACGTGGGTTCAATCTAGCAACTCGGACTCGAAATCAGCAAGGATCGGCCAATGGAGAGACGAACAAATCTAAGGTACCATGTCAGATTTGTGGCCTAAATAATCATAATGCCTTTAAATGTTATCACAGGTTTGATCATGCTTATCAACCACGTGATATGCCACGGGCATTCACTGCTATGAAAATCACTGATCCTACTAATCGAGACTGGTTTCCTGACACCCGAGCAAGTTCTCATGTGACCGATGATCCAGGTAAACTCAAAAGATGCATTCCATATAAAGGAACAAACAAAATCATGGTAGGAAATGGCCAACATCTTGGTACTACACATTTTGGAGTTGCCGATATCCATGTGGGAAATCGCACAATTCCTCTCGACAACGTTCTTGTTGTGTCCGACATCAAGAAAAATCTTATTTCAGTTAGTCAACTCACTTCTACTATGTCTTATGTGTTTGAATTCCCTTCAAATTTCTTTGCTATTAAGGACAAGGAGACCAGTGAAGTGACTAAAACAAGGTCCAAAGAAGGCGATCTATATGCTCCCAAGCCAAAACCAAAGAATGTGTTCTTTTCAACACGATTGCAATCAGCTCCTTTTGAAGTGTGGCATGGATGACTTGGTCATCTACATCATAAAGTGTTAGAGTTTATGAGTGCAAATAAGTTGATTATAGTGACAGGAAATTTGCCTAAATCTTTTACTTGTGCTAGTTGTCAGATGGGAAAGGCGTGCAGTGCAGCCTTCCATTTCTTTCTACTGATGATGACTGTGATTCTTTATTTACTAAAGTGCATTGTGACTTATGGGGACTGGCTCCTATTGCATCTTGCTAGAATCTAAGATATTATGATTTGTTTGTGGATCAATTCTCTAAATATTCATGGACTTATCCCTAAAACAAAAATCTGAATTTTTTTCCAAATTTCTTGAATTTCACAAAATGATTCAAACACAATTTGATGCAAAGCTTAGAGTTTTTCAAGGTGATGAAGGGGGCGAGTCTAACAGTTCGATTCTTACAGATTATTTAAAGAAGAAAAACATCAAACATTAAAAATCTTGTCCTAAGATGCCAGAGCAAAATGGTATGGTGGAAAGAAAACATAGATCGGTTATAGAATTAGGTCTTACTATGTATTTCATAGTCATCTTCCAGCTCAATATTGGGTTGAGGCTTTTTCCACTGCAGTTTGGCTTATCAACCGACTTCCATCACAAGT
The DNA here is from genome assembly GCF_008831285.2 of Nymphaea colorata. Lineage (NCBI taxonomy): Eukaryota > Viridiplantae > Streptophyta > Magnoliopsida > Nymphaeales > Nymphaeaceae > Nymphaea > Nymphaea colorata. Next base: position 3,856,787 of record NW_022204507.1, on the reverse strand, counting down.
TTTACACATGCAAAGTCCGTATGAGTTGCATTTCAAGAAACGGCCTGATTATTCTTGTCTTCACGCTTTTGGATCTAGATGCTATCCTTACCTTAGAGGACATACAAATCATAAGTCTCACCCCAAGTCATTACCTTGTGTGTTTCTTGGATATAGCAACCATCGTGAAGGGTATAGATGTCTATATCCTCCCACTGGACGTGTATATATCTCCCGTCATGTCATGTTTGATGAAACCCATTTTCTGTACAACAACACCATGCCAACTCCTAGGCCCACAACCTCTAATGCTGACTTTGTATCTTTTTCAGATTCGTCCAATGAGCCTCATCTTGAATCTCAACGTCTAGCCCAAATGCATAATACCGAAGACCCTTCTCCTATGTCACCTATACCTATACCAGCCCCTACATCACCTCTCCAACTCGAGCCACCCAGTTCACCATTAGTCCCATCAACTATCTCCTCCTCAACTCATTTTATGACTACTCGATCCAAATCTGGCATCATAAAACCTAATCCTAAGTATGCCTTTACCAGCTCATCCATTCCAATTGAAAAATCACATTACTCCCTTGCCCTCAAACACCCAGGCAGGCTGGTATCAGGCTATGAAAGATGAAATGGTTGCTTTACAGGCAAACCATACTTGGGATCTCGTGCCTCATACACCAAACATGCATGTGATCGGGAGCCGCTGGGTCTTCAAAACTAAACTCAAAGGAGATGGGCAGATTGAACGGCTCAAAACGGGTCTCGTAGCACAAGGATATAACCAGGTTCAAGGTCTGGACTTCTTGGAAACCTTCTCACAAGTGGTAAAATTTGCTACTATAAGAATCGTTCTTAGTCTTGTCCTCGCATTTAATTGCCCTCGAGCTTTTTATGGATTGAAACAAGCACCTCAGGCGTGGTATGACAGATTTGCTCAATTTCTATTCCCTATGGACTTCCATGCTAGTGTCACCAATCTGTCTCTCTTTGTTCGCAGACAAGAAAAATCTATCACTATTCTATTACTGTAAGTTGATGACATCATTCTTACAGGAAATTCACATTCATTTATAATGTCATTCCTCGTCACCGTCAGACAACAATTTGCTATGAATGATCTGGGTGATCTGAATTACTTCTTGGGAATTCAAGTTGCAAGGACTTCCAATGGCTTGTTTATGCATCAGTCTAGATATGCTCAAGACATTATTTCTAGAGTGCAAATGCAGCAATGTAAAATAGTGAGCGCACCTATTACTATTGGTTCCAAATCTCCTGAGGAAATTGATCCTCCTTATTCCAATGCTACCGCATATCAAAGTCTTGTAGGTGTACTTTAGTACTTGACCCTTACACAGCCAGATCTCTCCTATGCAGTCAATTTTGCATGTCAATTCATGCATGCCCCAATGATGAAGCATTTTTAAATCTTGAAACACATTATACAATATGTTCGAGGCACATCTCAATATGGTATCCAGTTCTATAAATCCCAATATTTGACTCTCTGAGCGTACTCTGATGCAGACTGGGTGGGCTGTCCAGATACACGCCGATCTACTTCAGGATACTGCACATTTCTTGGTCCAAATTGTATATCCTGGAGCTGTAAGAAATAACCAACTGTTGCTCGCTCATCCTGTGAAGCTGAATACTGGGCCCTCGCCAGAGCTGCTGCTCAAATTAAATGGCTTACCTTCATTTTACAAGATCTCGGCGTCTACCTCTCCAAAGCTCCAATTCTATTGAGTGACAACATTTTGGCACTACATACCACTATCAAAACAGTCTTTCATTCACGTATGAAACATCTTGGAACTTGATTATCATTTTGTTCGTGAAAAAGTCACACTGGGAAATATGAATACTCAATTCGTCACAACCGAAGGTCAGCTTGCAGATCTTTTTACCAAACCATTGTCTCAGCAACGAGTCAGCATCTTGGCTTACATATGCAGCCTTCCCTTCGGTTGAGGGGCGATGATAACGCACCTGCTCACTCCAGAAAATTAGGTGTGTCTTCAACGGTTCATAACTCCAAGACATCAGGCGTGGATCATAACTGCAGGAAATCAGGTGTAACTAATATAGCAGAAAATCAAATCAGCCACGAGAGTCAAGAGACTAAAACACATCTTCATAAGGCTCCAGCAATAAATCAGAATTCCAGCAAATTAAGAGCAATAAATATGCAAAGCCAATCGGACAAGCAACAAAAATGCCTCTACACAATGATGAAAGATTTCAGGAGAATGTCAGTTTCTCCTATTCAAAGCCAAAGGAGAAATTCAAGCAAACAGATTGTACGCCCATGGAAACTGATTCAAATTCGAATCAGACATAGCAATGTATAAATACTGTGCTAAGGGAACTAGATCATCATGAAATTGATGACTGAGTCGTGGAGTAGGAATTTTTCTTCCGAACCACATTAATTTCTTTTGTTCATCATCTTCATCCTTTTTTCTCTTGTACAGGCTAACAATTAACTTTATGCCAAAGTACTTGACAATGTCAGAGTGGCAGAATGCAGCATTTTCAAAGATCAGAAAGCAGAATCCTGTGAACTACATAAGGAGTCAAGAAGAGCAATCTTGCTCTCTGTCTCCCTCTTGGGTAACACATCTATTTTTATTTTTCTTTAGTCCATGTCTTAATTGATGAAGTTTCTACAAGAATTTGTGTGGCGTCTATGGATTTTCCTGGGCATATTTATGAATGCAGGAAAATTGGTCGCATTTCATACCCTCTTGTTGGGTTTTCCTAGGGTAAAAAGGCATGTCCTGGAGAGTTCCATTTGTTTGTTAGGAAATGGAATTAATTCCTGTTCCGACTTGAAGAATTAAGAGTTTTCAGTGGAAAGGTAAGCCACTTAAATGTGTTTGCCAAGTGTAGTTTCCTGAAAGACGATTTCAGTTTTGATATTTCAGTTATTTCTTTTTGAAAAAAAAGTTTGTCCGTTGTACAGCTGTGCCAAACACTTGAATATTGAGCTGCAACCATGGGAAGATTGTATTTTATGCTTATGGTATATTAAAGGTAAAATACTTAGTCATCAGTGTTTAACCACCGATAATATTCTCATGTGCAACTGATTTATTAGCAAGTAGCTTATGATGCAGACTGTTTACAAGTGGTTGTTTACTGTTTAAGCGATTGTGCTTTCAGCGGCCAAAGACTAAAATATCACCTCTTCTTTTCTCTTTGACTTTCTCTCTCACTTTTCTCTTGGAAAAATCAAATGGTCACGTGCCAACCAATTTCTCTCCTTCTAAATCAGCCTTTTTTTCATTTTTTTCCAAAATATCAGGCTATTTTCCATTTTTTTTAACGGCCAAAGACTAAAACATCACCTTTTTCTCTCTTTAAATTTCTCTCAAAATTTTATCCTGAAAAAATCAAATGGTCAAGTACGTACCAATTTCACTCACTCTCTCTCTCTCTCTCTCTCTCTCTCTCTATATATATATATATATATATATATATATATATATATATATATATGGAAAAAGTAGAGAGGGAAAAAGAGAGAATCTCGAGTTCTTTTAATATGAAAATTTGATTGCATTCATCTTTCATCTCAGCATCCTCCTTTCTATATCAAAATTAAACAAAGAGAGAAAAAGGATGGTATACCAATAAGAATAACGTATGGGAAGTAGTGGAAGAGCGGCCTGCTCATGGTTTTCATTCATTTGGCTTTTTTCAAAAAGCAGCCACATAGATGTGTTTGAGATGTTTTAATAAAATGTTGAGTGTTTAGTTGTATAAATTAATTTATAACATGAAAAGGCTACATATTTTTTTATTCTTATAAATCTTGATCTATTGCATTGGACGTTGGTGATTTCTTTATCTTGTAAAATTGGAAATTCCAGACTTTGAGTGCTTATTTTACTCACTAAATAAATGGCCCTATTTTTGCGATATAGAAGAGTTTTGACAAAATATAACTATAAAATTTTTAAAATAAAGCAAATACCTGTTAAGCAGTCGGTGGGCAAAAGAAGGGTTTCTATTAAGAAATTGAAAATGTGAAGGCACTTTTCAAAATTACAGCAAGTTATCAAGGACGACGTGAAAATTTTCTATAATAACCCCGCCAACCATTAAGGTTCTCTCAAAAATTTCCTGCCAAAAGCAAGAAGCCAGGAAGAAAGAGAGAGAGAGCATCAGAGCACTGACACGTAGACCTGGGCAGCGGGCTGAGCCGCTGCGGGGTACCCGAGACCCAGGCCAGCTGACACAGGCGGCCTTGCTGATTAGTAATTCTTTTTGTCGGTCTTGTTTTTAAAATTATTTTGAGAGCCAGAGATTGATGGAAACTTAGGTACTGATCGTATTTGATGTGTATGAATTTAGTTCTTTCTTGCTCTTCTTTTTCGGTGTCCTTCATTCTCAATCGACTGATTGAGTTGATAAGCCTAGTAGTTGTTTCTTGCTTGATCTTTTTCGAGAAACTCTGTTGAAGAATGTTTGGGATTTCTAGGTCCGTTGGGCTTCAGGTGACTGGATTTGTGGAAGACCATTCAGTATGCCAATGGATTGGATGTATTCAAGATTGTTTTGTTCCTTCTCGTTCTCATTTCTTGGACATGAAAAAAAAAAATTCCGACTTCGTCTGTTTTGGTGTGTAACTCTGGGATTTCTTGTTGGATTGTTGGTTTCGGTGATAAAGTTGCTGGAAGATCGTTTAGTGTGTGATGCATTATAATTTTCAAATTCTCCTATGGATTCACACTCTTGAATTCGTTGATGTCTGCTTTTGTTATAGCTTTGTGTGTTGTTTGTGCCATCTTCCATGGATTGATCACTCAATCTCTAGTTCAATATGTTTGTTCAGGAGAGGACCGTTTGTCCTTGATAGCGTCATATCTTGTGATATGTTCCTTTGACCATTTTGTTTCACAATCTTCTTAGGGCTCGCGGTGAATATCTGCAACTTTCTGCTCTCTCTCTCTCTCTCTCTCTGAAATTTCTCCCAGCTCACCTTGCTAATTATTTAGTGCCTTATCTCATTTTACAAATAACTTAGTGGGCAAGAATGTGACAATTCCAAAATGACAAGAAAGCAACATTTTTAGATAGATGAAGGCAGAGACCCGGGAAATACCTAAGGAGTCAAGAACAGCAATCTTGCTCTCCGTCTTACTCAATGTGAACCTTCTCTATGTTTATTTTTCTTTAGTTCTTGTCATAATTGAAGTTTTTTCAAGAATTCGTATGGCATCTGTGGGTCTTCTTCGGCATTTTATGAACTTTATAAAATTTGTCTAATTGCTAACCCTCCTTTTGGTTTTCCTTAGGGTAAAAAAGGGTGTTTTGGACATTTATTTGTTATGAAATAGAATTAATTCTTGTTGAGACTTTAAGAATTAGGAGTTTTCAGTGGATAGGTAAGCTACTTAAACATATTGGCTGAAATGCCGGTTCCTGATTTCAGTTTTGATATTTGAGTTATTACATTACTATAAAACGTTTTTCAATCGTACAACTGTGGCAAATAATTGAATATTGAGCTGCAATAATGGTAAACTGTCCTTTATGGTTATGGTATGTTAAATACAAATACTTGGTCACCAGTGTTTAAACAAACACAATGTTGTCATGTGGCAACTGATTTATTATCTAATAGCTTATGATGCGGACACTTTGTTTTTTTTGTCATCATTTTGAACGAATGTGTGAGCAATACCATTTCATGATCGCATTGCAAGTGGGTGTATACTGTTTTGGCAAAATATAACTATAATGTTTTTTCAAAATAAAGTAAGTACCTGTTCATGCACATAACGACTTTTGATCCTACCATGACTCACATCGGTCAGGACAATCTAATATCACAATAGGCCCAGTCCTCTTTGTGGTTGAAAGGTTAACTTCTTTCTTGAAATGTTTGATCCCTCCCTGCACTTGTTGAGCATGCAACCATTTTGAATTCTAATTAGATTGTTACTTTCTTGTTTCTATTATGAAATCAAGATCACAATTTTTACCACATCTACGTCTTGATACGATGTCCCAACAACCAAATAGATACACCCATTGCCTGACCAAAGCAAAAACCCTTGTTCAAGGCATCTTATGGGGGTTTTCCTTTTCACATATGAGGGACTCTGGTCATTATAAATAATACATGCACATGCATATAATACATTCACATGCATACATCATAGGGTAGTTATAACTTCCATCATTTTTGTCCAATGTCCATAAAATAAATTCTCAAGAAAATTAAATTTTATTTGATGACACACTTTAGAGAAAGAGTAGAAAAAACGTTGAGCAAATCCTCAGTGCAACTAATAAATTTTATTTGTTCCCCAACTCAAATATCTAATGCTCGGATAAACCCAATCTTATTCACAATATAGACTAAAGCTTTCTATGTCCCTTTTTCCTTTCACGTAAGCATTTGGAATGAGTGATACCTTGCAAACAACAATAATCATTTCTTAGTAAAAATAGAAGGCCTCTCTGTCTCTCTCTCTCTCTCTCTCACACACACACACATGCATATTAGTAATGGGTGTCTTCGAGATTATTAGCATGAATTTGCTTTTCTGCTATGCTTCTAATTCTTTTAAGTTGGCTGTTATTATAGACCATAAAGGTTAGGTGCCTGTTTCCCAAGTACAGATCTCTCTCTCTCTCTGCAAACATATTAGTAATGGGTTGTGCATGCTTCCCAAGTACAGATATCTCCTGGTCTCTCTTTCTCTCCACGCACAGATTAGTAATGGGTGTCTTCGAGATTACTAGCATGAAATTGATTTTCTGCTACGCTTCTAACTTTTTTAAGTTGGTTGCTGGTATGGGCCATAATAAAGGCAAGTGCACATTTACTTCATTCTGCATTTTCTTGTGTCTTTAACATTTGCATCAAATAGTTTAGATTTTTGAACTCAGTGATATGATTTGACCCGATTGGATTCATGCTAGATGAAATGTAACGGTCTTGGGAGGATTCTGAGTTAAGGCATGATCAGCAAGTTCCAATGAAAGGCATCTGCGTGGGAGAACTTTCCTTAATTTATTGCAAACATGATCAACAAGTTTATTCCTACTTTTTTGTTTTATTGCAAGTTGATAAGCAAATCCCCTTCATAGAATGTTGCCACAGGGGAGTTTGGTTTGATTCAAGAAAGCTATAAGGCTTCATGAAACATCATGAAATGGGCTTATGCATGATATCTTTATCTGCATAATGCAGTTTATGTTTTTGCTGTCTGAAGGGACTGATAAAAGCCTAAAACACATACCTGGTATCTTCTAGAATCAAAATGTTTCAAAGAGATGGTAGCCCATGGGCAAACACCATTGATTACTTTTAAAGGAAGACAACCCGAGAACGATCTCAGACTGCATTTCTGCATGCCATGCCAAACATTTGTCTATTTTGGAATTAGAATGCGTTGATTATGTATGTTTCTTTTTAACCAGATGGCTGAAATGGATCTCCTCTCTTTGACATCCTTCATTACTGTTGATGCATACTCAGAGTAGTTGTTAGTTTACATATTTTAATGATGTAGTGGACCTTTATTGCAACTTGGAGACGAAACTGCATTACTATTTTTGATGTAGACATTGAAACAGCAAGTCAATTGCTTTCTTCCATTATTTTGAATATTATTCATATAGTAATTGCATAATTTAACAACTAAATCTTATGTTTGTGCTAATACCTTTGGAATTTTCTGTCATCTATGTCATTAGTTACTGATTTCTAGTTCAGAACTTGCTATGCCCTTATACTTGCCATTAGACACATATGTATTTTCATTTTCAGTTCATCAAGCTGTTATGATGTCTTGTTCGAAGATGAAGCTCCGAAAAAAGTATGACATCTTGTTCAAAGGTGGTGCAAGGGGCATATTTGATTTTGTTGGGCTTCTTTTTGTTATGGTGGATGAGTACATGAAGCTACATATGTACTTTCTTCTATGGATACTCTACACACGCACTTGGCTTTATATTTAACGTTCAAACTCTTCTAAACACTTATGTAAATATTTTATCACTGATGGGAATATGTATGTGGTTTATCTAATGTTGTATACTTTATAGTGAAATTCTCATATATAACCAATGAGTATGGTTTGAGTATTTATGAATTGTGCGTAGATGTTGATTAAAACATTTGATATTGTTTACATTTACAGTATCTTGTTGCGTTCATATGTTCTTCGAACTCTACTGCAGTTATTTTTGTTCTTGTACTAAAAAGACTGGCCATTGTTGGTTATTATCTATTTGGTGTGGTTATTTATCTAATTTCTGTAAATCTGAAAAAATGTTTCCTTATTATCAAACTAAGAATTAATTTTCTGGAAATCTGAAAATATATTTCTTTATCATCAAACTCAGAAATATATTTTTGGAAATATATTTCTCAGTCATCACACACACATCCAAATGGGAATCAGAAAGATTTTTCCCATTTATTTTTTTTCGGAAAATATATTTTCAGAAATATATTTCCAATTCCAGATTTCCAGGCCATCAAACGGCCCCCAGAGATTGTAAAGAAATGAAAAATGAGGTGTATGTGGAAAATAAAAGAGAATGTTACCTTTCATAGCCAGCGGATCCCAGATTGAGCATTCAATCTTTTTGTAGAACTGTACCCCATCATGGCATTGCAGAGGTTGCACTCATCCCGGGCTAATCAAAAGATGACTTTGATTTTCCGATGGAGCATTGTTGGATCTCTTGTAAAAAGAAAGTTGTACAGGAGACAAGAAGAGTGAGAACCTTCAAAAAATCACATAAAGGATCAACGAGAAGAAAATCACGAAAAGAATGAGAAGAGGGAGAGGGAGCATACCTTGACGATCTGAGAGAGAGGGAGGGGTAAGGTTTAAAAGCAAATTACTGTGTCTGTATCCAGATCGTGTTGGTTAAACATATTTCTATTAATCGTGTCCAGACTGCATCCCATTAATCACAGTGTTAATCACTTGGTTGCACTTTTATCACATGAAAAATACGTACATGATCGGACCCTCTGTGATGGCAAATAAGAAATGAAAGGACTAAAGAGTACTGTAATATATATGGGATTAATGAAGGCGAGATCAGACAACATTCAACATGCCTAAGTATTCCATGAAAACTATTTGTCCACATTCTTGATTAGATAAAATTTTTTATTAATTTTAAAAATTTCTTTATATATACAGAAAATATATTTTATATTTTTCAATTACAATTTAACCAGGCTGCTCCGACACCCACCCTGCGGCGTTACCCTCTTATTGCATCTATTTGTTGGTAAAAGGTTTACCAATAGACTGATTAAGCCGATTTTGACATCCCGATCTTAAATCTAACCGTTTATTAATGTAACTAAGGCTGATTAGTCCTTTCGTCCCTTTTTGTAAAATCAAGGTGAAGGCATGTTATGTCATATCCACATATCAGATATGTGAATTTCAATCCGGAGTAATCAAACTCCCCCTACAAAGAATTTACTTTTTGCAAACCGATTGTTTAGTCAACAGTGCAAAGATCCAATGGTGATAGGAAAAACCGACATCACCATCCCAATGCTTCCAATAAGAAGTTGGCTTTACAATGTTTTTGACGGTTAGCTACACTAAGTTGTTGGCTTTTGCATATAACCAGCTTCGATCCTTTCTTTTATTTCTTTATGAAACTTTTATAAATTTGAAAGAGTGCCCATAAGTTGGTTTTGACTTTTCCACTTCTTTATAATTCCTTAGTTGGTTTATGTAAAACTTTTCTGTATTAAGAAAATAATGCAAATCCCCAATGCGTTAACGGGTGAAGGAAAATCGATAGGAATATTAGATGCCTATAGTGATATCATAAATGACATAAAAATAGGTTCTTGTATTCTATGATCTTAGAAAAACTATGATAGTATTTTTAGTTTCGTATTGGCATGGACCAATCTTGAAAAGGAATTCAAAATTTTAGTTATTTTCTCATTTTTCATATTAATTTCAAGAAAAATCAGGAAGAGGCTAATTAGTGCACTGTTTTGGTGTCATCGACCCCAAACACAAACAATGGACCCTCAGCTTGGAAAATAGACTTGACTCTCGACCTCAAAGTGTTCCACTCCTTTCATTAATATGACTTGTTGTACTAACAACATCGTAAAACTTGTAACATGACCCGTATGATTGAAAAGTTAAATGTGAACCAAAAATGAATTTAAAAATCATAGCTTTTCTAAACTAAAATTTTGAAAAATTTTTAATTTAGAAATATACAAAATCAGAAAAAAAATCTATGAAAAGAATGAATTGCATAAACATCAGCAAATAAAAATATTTGCATGTTATTTACAAACTGCATACTTTCATTATAAATAATAAAACATTGACAGCTTAAATTGCTTTTAATCTTTAAATTGATATCAAACCATCAAAGATTCTAGTAGCTGTCAATTTTAATTTTTCTTGTATTTGAATCTTGTTGTAAAAATCATGTGCTATATTTTTATTAAATGAAATCAACTCTAAATGCTACTTTTTTTTCCCTTTATATGCATAACAATATTGCCTATTGTATCCAGTTAATCATAAGTTCAAAAACTATTTCCGAGATTTCATGAGCATGGGGACCTCTTTAATTTGCAAAACAAGGGGTCAAGATCCTCTTTCCGTAAATAAAATATTGAAAGTGCAGTGGATTAAATGTCTTTAATTATGACACTGTTTCTAAAAAAGCTAGAAACGTTTGGAGTGATTTGTTACCTGACTTCTTTCATTGTTCTCCATATGTTCTCTCTCCTCAGGTCTTCTTGATCCAAGACTCTGACACTAAGCATATCAAGAAAGAACAATATACAACATATGCAAACCACAATAATTTTTAAATCCAAACAAACACAATGTTATAACATACATAGTACCAAGAGTGCTTGCATAATTGGTGCATAGTATGACCTATCCTAAACAATTAAATGTCATAGAACTATCATTGAAAAACAAATAACCAAAACTAGGAAAACCAAGATTCAGATAATAATATCAATTAAGAGAATAAGTAAATATTAAGTATTGTTGAACAATAATATAATCATATTGAAATATGTATATGTACAAAAATTAAAAGAAAGTAATTAATTTGTGTAGTTATCAAGTGATACTTAACAAAGTTCAAATAACTTTTGTAGGCAATTGGTCAATTGTATCTTCATGATTGTCATATTCTTTAATGGATGACAGTTCATCGTCATTTGAACCATCCAAATATTGAGTAAGTTCATCTTCCTCATCATCTAAACTCCCATATTACAAATCTTCTATTATTGTTTTACCTTCATATAAAAACACTAACACATAACAAAATGCAACAATTAGTAAAGAAAACAGACAATGTTCTTATATTTATTTCAAAAATTACAAACGTATAGCATTACCTTTGCCAACACTTTTCTTTTGAGAAGATGAAACACTTTCTGTATTCATCTTCATATATACATGATGAAAACCAAAGAATTAAGTTTTTTTTGCTCAATGTGATTTCTTGTTTTTGTATGTACCTATCTTGTAATTGCATTAGTTAATCATTTGGGTAATTATAAAAAAACATTTGAATGATAGCACAATAAACTATTTGAAAGCTTCAATTATTTACCAAAAAGAATGAGCTGCATTTACACTTACATCCTGATGCACTGTATGTAAGATTTGAGAATTCTTATAGCAAAATTCTTTTGTATTTTCGTGAAATGTATTCCCCTTATGTAGAATATAAAGAGCAAGATTCCTATAAACCAAAGGGAAAAAGGATGCCTTTAGAAACCTTAGACATGAAAGATCTATAGAGGGTTTTCTTCTTCTCCACTCCTCTTGGGGAAAACTTTCTCTTAATAGAAAAGGCGGCCGGGTTTAAGCACAAAAGCACCGGTTCGTTTTTACAACAGCATGGGAGGTAGAGGAGTGGAGAAGAAGAAAAGGAAGGGGAGTGAGGAAGGGAGATAGACTCAAGCACTTAGAAGCAAGTACTCAGTGGTGGATGGGTGAGAGGATGATCAGTACAGACACTGAGGTGGTGCTTAAATAGGCACCAGACTTCAAAACAAATTACAATATGAAAAAGGAATAGGATTCCTTTTCAATAAGCTAAACACTACCAAAAAAAAGTAGTTACATTCGAAGGAACTCGAAAGTGGACAGCTATCGTGTGCTGCATGAGGTGGCGGTCGATCGTGTCCAAAAAGTCAAAAAGTGCTACAGTACGCTATAGTATCTGCCACAGTGCTACAGTAATTCCTATAGTAACTGCCACAGTATGCGCCTTCGCTTTTTCTCAATGAGAAGCCGTGTGTCTTGTTACTTTTACTTTTTTGACGTGTGTGAGGTTCCTTCATCTTTATTTCCTTTGTCTTCACACAACACTGCTTTTATATTACACAAAGAAGGTTGGCAACTACAACAATCTTCTAGAGGCTCCTCGGGATGATTTGTCTCAGGATGTGACCTACTGCTTATCCTGTGAGATACATCATAGGGTAAATTTTTTTTTCAAAAATTTACAAACGTAAAACCCATATTTATTCTAGAGGGTTTTTTCAGGGTAGATTTTGAAGCGATAATCTGCAAATCCTATTTTTAACTTGGGGGATTTTTCCAAAGAGAAGCTTATCACGTTTCATCTCAAATGGATGATGCTTAAGTTTTACATGGAAAGCACTATACCCATGGGAAGTTTAACTATAACTTGCAAGGGCCAAGTTTTACCGATCTTGACAAACATTAGGCTGTAGTGTTAAGGACTCTGCAACTTTGTCCCTACTTCATTCAAAGAATGTCTACTGCCATGCTGGATCAGTATCTTCTTTGCTATCTGAGTGTTGATCAAAATGGAGTGCTATTGCAGCACCATCATTACCATTGTCTCCGAATTCATGAAATTGCCATCCTACATTAATTTGGGCAAAATGTTCTTGTAAGTCTGGCTTAATACAAATATGGATTTGGAAAGTTAAAACCATATTTACATGTTCAAAATCAGTGGTGTATATTCTGGTGTTTCTATCTTCTGAGATGAGGTTGTTTGGGTGATGTTATTTTTTCAACTGTTGGAACATCTTGAATTCTCTCTATCTTGTAAGCTCATCATACCATTCATCTAGACTTGCTTCTGGTATATCAGCAAGAGGTAGAGGGGCTTGTAGAGGGGCGACAAAAGAGTATGTCCGAATGATTATTTCATGTTTTGCATCACATGGATAGTCATATGTTGGAGGAATTGTATTAACGTCTAGGTTAACAAATCCTTTTGTGACCCAGTTATTTTTGAAAATTTGTTATATTATATGAGTCAGACGCCAATTGAACCATAGCATATGAGTCTGCTCTCTACCGTTACGATGATCCTTTTTACATATCCTTGTTCCATTAATTTCTACAATAAAATCTGCATATCAAATACCTCCATATCTGTCCATTTTTTCAGATTAATGGTTGCTAGGATGATCCCAAATCCTTTATAACATTCACAAAAAGAGTTATCAATATGTCTTCTCCGCTGAAATTTGACTAAGCAGAATTTTAATCCCTTCTTTCGTAATCCGGGGTTTCTGGCAGGAAATCTTAATATTTCTTGAATACTTCCTTGTTCCCTCTTTTGCCTCTGGAGTACTAAATTGTAGACTTGTTATTTTGCTACATCTATTTATGGGGGAAAACTTTCTCTTTTTTCTTCCCACTGCTTTTTCATTTCTTTTTCCCACTGCTTTTTCAGTAATTCTACTTCAGCTATTGATTGCTTCAATTTTTCAGTCATATCTTCTAATTTCTCCTTACAAAGTCTAAAAATCTAAATTCTAATTTCTCCTAATATCTTCTAACTGTTGGGCTAAGTCTAAAAAAACAGGGTTTTGGGTAGGCTCGGGGAAGAGCTTGAGTTGGCTTTGTGTGATTTGGTTTTTGTATTCTTGATGCTAAGGTAGGTTGCCATGATACTTAGGACTTTAGAGAAGGTTGAGTTTTTTCTATTGTGCCAGTGGTTATCTAGTAAAATATGGTCTTTTTGGTCAAGAGTCACGCCATGCAAGGTTAAGAATGTAACGTTGGAGTCAGGGGGAAATATAAGCAAACCTAGGTCTGGGTCTATTTGGACAATGTGGGGTTGGCTAGAAGAGGCCATGTTTCTTGAAACAAAATTTTGTGTTAGAAAAAAGAATGCATTCTACTTTGTCTACCGTAGCTAATGTTTATTCAAGAATTTTAAAAATATATCCTAAATGATGCTCAAAAATCTACCAAACATTATTAGTCATTATTCATGTTATCCAACATGTATTGTAGGTTAGTTAATGTGGAAATTTTGTCTTGGAATGCTTCACCATATTTTCTATTTGATTCGAGCATGTGATGACTCAAGCGGCTATCACTAAAAGGTTCTTCATCAGAGGAATTATGATCATGGAATGATTCGTCTATAGAGACAATACTGTAGATGCTTTCAGTATCGCTAATATATTTATCTAAAGCCAACACATCTTCATTTACACAGTCAACAAGGATTGAAGCCTTATTGTAAAGATTTTTTCGTTTTGAACAGCCCTAGCTAAATGTTGAGGACTACCACAAGTGATGCATGTTAATTTTTTTTTGTAATCCCTTTGGGTGTTATATTTTCTAATATGTCTATGTTTGTCAAGGTAGGGTTTTCTAGCATTAGATTTTTGAAGGTAGTATCTTCGTCGTTTATCTTCATCTCCTGCCTTATAAGTTTTTGGGTGTCTAGGTTTTTTATCATATGTTTGTGGTGTATAAATTTGTTTGCAAAAACTATATTCTCCTTTAATTGTTTGAAAATGGTTATTTCAGTACATTTCTTTACTAACTCTTCAATAATAAATTGGATTCTTATGCTAATGTTATCTAGTTGAGGTATTGTTTCTTTTTCTTTGTATTTTTTATGAATCACAGAGCTCAATGGATCTGGTAATTAAGAAATAGGCTTTCTCTTATTTCCTTATTATAAAAACATCCTGCTAATGAACTATAATAAAAGAAATCCTGTAAGAAAGGTTTTATATAATGCCAATCTTTAATTTGGAGTTGTTCTAATTTTCTAATCGAATATTGTTATTGTTTATCAAACCCTATATTTGGTTGGTATCCTAACAGAAGTAATTGTATTTTGTTAGTGAAGTTATAAATGTTCTTTCCTAATAAAATTTCCTTTTGTAAGTCTTGCAAATGTTCTCTTTTGTGAACTTCCCAAGATGCTCTAGGAATTTCTCCTAAAAATTTTTCTGCCCAAGTATACATTCCTTCTATTGTCCACATTTTTTGATTCATTTTGTCTCATTTCCTAGCAACTTGTTGGGACCACATGTCTATTATTGTACGTAATAATTGTGGATCATGGGTACTTATGTTCAAGATTCTTCCTTCATCTAACAGATCTTTCCTGTCTAAGGTTTCTAAAGGCATGCTTTTGCCCTTAGGTTTATAGGTATCTCGCTCTTTATATTCTACATAAGGTCTTCTATGAGGTTGTCTAGGTGAATAGAATACTATCGATGAAGTTGATGGGGGTTGAGTTTGTGGTTGATCTTGTGGTGATCTTTCAGTAGTAATCAGGGAGGATTCTGGAGCATCTATTTCCATAAGATTTTTTGAGATATTCACAGGTTTCTGTATGAAAATATCTTCTAGCCTATTTATCCTAATGTTTCTCTAGGGATCTATATATAGGTTATCTTCTTCTTGAATTTTGCCTTCTTCGACTAATTTATTTCTAGTCTAAGGACATCTTCTTCTGATAAGTCAAATCCCTTAAGAAGTAAAATACAATTATGTTCTAAGGATTTCATTAATCTTCTATTTGTTTACGAAATTCTTCAGATTCGTTTTCTTCATTAGGTTGTTCTTCCTTATAGTCTAGAAATCTCACATTATAACTACCATTGGGGTTTTTAAACTTTAAACTTTCTTCAGAAATTTTAATAATATTCCAGTCCAATCCTTCTAATTCTTCAGTATCAATAGTCATAGGCTTAATCATTCTTATACCTATACTAGTCATAGATTCAATGATGGCCGTTGTATCGATTTTATACTTTGTAGTACCGCTATTTGTTACTTTTCCTAGGAATCCAACATTTATAAGTAAATTAGATTTTCCTGTGAATGTTTCATATCATTTAGTTTGCATTCCTATGATAATATGTTCTAGATATCTTATGCTTAGCAAGAAATCAGGTGCACAATAGAATATTCCCTTATTGTTGGACATGTCAATTTCCATACTTGCTATAATGGCTTTTCGAGCATCATTAGCCCATCCTAGATTTCTTCTAGCCAAACCCTTCATTCCTATGATTATTAGACCAAGATGAATAAATCTATAATGGTTTCATAATAATTTTTAATACTGCCTTGACTAACGATGCCAATGTTTTGGTGTTCAGTAGTTACACAGACTTCTTCTTCTCTACTTATTCTAACTAATTGTGGGTTTACACTCCAAAACCCTATCCTATATAAAGTCCTAGGGTTTAACAAAGAGAGTTGATGATTATTGTAAATTTCTAAATCCCTATCTACATCTATTATTTCTTCCAACGTTCTAGGGGTAGGACCCTAGGTTCAGATCATTCCAGTTAATAGATTTTCATCTATTCGCCTTATTTCATTAGTATCACTAAGGTTTCTACCAATACTAGAAAAAGAATGTCTTACAGCCATTATCGTCTAGAAAAAGCTAGAATCGGGGTAGGGGTAAGTTTGATCACAACATTTCCTATGTTTAGGTTGTCTAGCTTTTTTGTTAGTTCTTCTAAGTTTGCTTCCTGTGGTTTTGGTTTTTTGCCTATAGTTCGTTCAAGTTGGCTAATTCTTTGACTTAATTTTGTTATCATAATAATTATCATCTTTAGTTGTCGTACCATTATTTTATCAGAACTACTAGGTGGATCATATGTACTAAGTCCTTCTATATCTGGATAGTAGGTTCTTTTTTCTTTCAGACTTTGTATGTAGATGTCTTCTTTATTTCTCATAGAATAAGTATAGTAGAAAAAGATATGTCTGGAAAGTTTGCTAGTTTTTAGGGTCTTATGTTTTGGGTATATTTGAAGATTCAAAAATTCTAGTCTATACATATAATACTGTGAAAGATAATACAGTAAACTAATTAAACTACAAAGAGAATAAAGTAAACTTATAAAACTACTACTAATTTTGGCTACTATAAGAGCATTAAATATTTTTGGATTTTAAGCAAATGCAGTTTTCCAAAATCAAAGGGTTCTTTAGGCATGGTTTTTCGAAATCAAAAGGTTCTTGAGCCTAGTAGGTACTCATCTCTTTTTATACCGCAGTCCTATGTATCATTTACACTACTTCAAAATCTGTTTACAGGTCTTTTGTTTTAGGCTGGAAAAATTCCTTTCACAGGAACAGGTTTCTATGAACAGAGAACACATCTATTATAAAAAAGAACAAACTAGAACATGGCAAACTTATGGTATGATTCCCTCGATTTTGAAAACTTTTTATGTTTGACACCATTTCATCCCATTCAGACCTCACCGTTCATGTACTTTTTTTCTCCTAAATGGCTCCTTGCCTCGGTGGGTACTTCTTTTCCACAATAGCCTATTGGTCTTAGAGGATTAACACAATGGCTCGTCCAGAGGATCAAGAACTCAGAAACACGGAAATCATATCATGAACAAAACATGTTATAGCAGGTTCTTCCTTATAAAGCATGGTTCTTGGCTAGGGCCAGAACTTTCAACATAAAACACAAAGATTCATAACAACAGATTATGCACGCGTATGCAAAGATACATGCTTCCGGGGAAGAGACTTTCTCGTTTGGCTTGTAAGCGAAACACTAAAGAAAACTTTAAACACACATAAAAACTTTCACTAAAAGCAGAACATACTTGCAACACCAAGAGCGTACTACTGTGCTCTGATACCAAATAGAAAAGTGGGCCGGGCTTAAGCACAAAAGCGCCGCTTCGCTTTTAAAACAGCATGGGAGGCAGAGGAGTGGAGAAGAAGAAAAGGAAGGGGAGTGAGGAAGGGAGATGGACTCAAGCACTTAGAAGCAAGTACTCGGTGGTGGATGGGTGAGAGGATGACGAGTACAGACGCTGAGGTGGTGCTTATATAGGCACCAGACTTCAAAACAAATATCGCTTTTGTGCTTAAACCTGGCCCTGTGTTCTAGTTTGTTCTTTTTTATAGTAGATGTGTTATATGTTCATAGAAACCTATTACTGTGAAAGAAATTTAGTCCTATAATGCATTTTGTACTATCATGCAATTGCATATGTCTGATGAAGTTTGCCCATATTTCCCCCCGACTCCAATGTTACATTCTTAACCTTGCCTGACATGACTCTTGACCAAAAAGACCATATTTTACTAGATAACCTTGTCCAAGTTAACATAGCCATAAGGCTTTATAGCTCTGATACTAAAACAAATCCTTGTAGTAGAAAAGATACATTTCTTCTGTTGTCCACATTTCCTGATTCATTTTGTCTCATTTCCTAGCAACTCGTTGGGACCACATGTGTATTACTGAGGGTAATAATTAAGGATCATGGGATAAGTGTTTAAGATTCTTCGTTCATCTAATAGATCTTTCCTGTCTAAGGTTTCTAAAGGCATCCTTTTGCCCTTAGGTTTTTAGGTATCTCGCTCTTTATATTCTACATAAGGTCTTCTAGGAGGTTGTCCAAGTGAATAGAATAATACTGGTGGAGTTGATGGGTGTTGGGTTTGTGGTTGATCTTGTGGTGATCTTCCAGTAGTAATCAGGAGGATTCTGGAGCATCTATTTTCATAAGATTCTTTGAGATATCCATAGGTATAGGGTTTGATAAACAATAGCAAGATTCGATTAGAAAATTAGAACAACTCAAAATTAAAGATTGGCGTTATATAAAACCTTTCTTACAGGATTTCTTTTATTATAGTTCCTTAGCATGATGTTTTTATAATAAGAAAATAGGAGAAAGCCTATTTTTTAAGTTACCAGATCCATTGGGCTCTGAGATTCATAAAAAATACAAAGAAAAAGAAACAAGGAGTGGAGAAGAACAAAGGGAAGGGGAGTGAGGAAGGGAGATGGACTCAAGCACTTAGAAGCAAGTACTCGGTGGAGGATGATGAGTATAGACGCTGAGGTGGTGTTTATATAGGCACCAGACCTCAAAACAAATTACAATTTGGAAAAGGAATATGATTCCTTTCCGAACAAGCTAAACACTAGGAAGCAAAAGTAGTTACAAATGAAGGAACTCGAAGTGGATAGCTGTTGTGTGCTGGATGAGGTGGCAGTCGATTGTGTCCAAAAAGTCAAAAAGTGCTACAGTACGCTATAGTATCCGCCGTAGTGCTACAGTGATTGGTACAATAACCGCCTTTGCTTTTTCTCAATGAGAAGCCGTGTGTCTTGTTACTTTTACTTTTTTGACGCGTGTGAGGTTCCTTCATCTTTATTTCCTTTGTCTTCACGCAACGCTGCTTTTATATTATACAAAGATGGTCGGCAACTACAACAATCTTCTAGAGGCTCATCGGGATGATTTGTCTCACGATGGGACCCAATGCTTATCCTGTGGGGTACGTCGCAGGGTAAATTTTTATTTCAAAAATTTGCAAAGGTAAACCCATATTTATCCTAGAGGGTTTTTCCAGGGTATATTTTGAAGGGATAATCTACAACGCAAATCCTATTTTTAACTTGGGAGACTTTCCCAAAGAGAAGTTTATCACATTTCTTCTCAAACGGATGATGCTTAAGTTTTACATGAAAAAAATTATACCCATGGAAAGTTTAACCATAACTTGCAAGGGCCAAGTTTTACCAATCTTGACAAACGTTAGGCTGCAGGACTCAGTAGCTTCGTCCCTACTTCTTTTAGTTGTTTCCTATTTCTTCTATAGTCTTCTTCTTCGTATTGTTCATTATGATACCATCCTCCTTCATCACCAACATTCCACTAACCTTCATTGTCATCAATGTGAATGAATGCTCTGACATTTTGATCGTCACCTATCCATTTTGCAGGATTGCTGTCTTGGATTTGGCAGAAATGTTCATAGAGGCCAGGGTTTATCTATAAGATACTTTTGAAAGGAGTATAAAATTTCTTAGTGAGCCAACTATCTGCTAGGAAGATTCATGTATTTCTATCTTCAGCTACCATACAGGTAGTTCTTGTCCACCAGGCATGTTGGTCTCTAGCAATTGTATAAGCTCTCTAACGATTCAGTTGTGAATATACATCTTCTCCAATTAAAAGACTCCTAAGAGTTTCTTCAGGAATTCGGGTTTGCAGGGGAAAGAGTGAAGTGTATATGTTGATCGGGATCTCTTGTGTTGCTTCACAAGAATATTCATACAAGGGAGGAGTAGATTCAATGTCTAAGTTAACATAGTCATAAGGCTTTATATCTTCAAGTTTGAACAACCTTCTTCACGTATATGTCAATCGCCAATGAAAATCAAGATGTTTTACCTGCTCTTCTTTAGTAACCAGGATTCGTTTTAAAAATCCATATTCTAGAAGAGTTTTGGGGTAAAGTTTTATTCCCTGGATCTCTTGGTCTTGCCACTTTCTAAGGTTAAGGGTGGCTTGTATAATTGAAAATCCTTGTTCACATTCACAAAAAGAATTTTCTTCATGGTGGTTGTGTCTGTGTTTCAGCAGAGCGAATTCCAAACCAGGCTTTCTCTTTTTTGAATTTTGCACCATTGTTCTTAATAGATTCTGCATGTCAACTTGTCCTTTTCTTTTTGCCTTCATCACCAAATGATAGATCTGTTCCTTGACTAATGGAATATTTGGGGGAACTATCTCCTTTTTTTCTCCTAATTTTCTAATTTCTTCTTCAACATGTTCCTTGAGGATTCTGTTTTCTGATTCTAGAGCTTGTATTTGTTCATTTAGCACTTCCTTTTCTTTTTTCTGCCAACTTATTTCTGCTTGGGCTGATTTTAGGCTCCTTTCTAGGGTAAGATAAGCATCCAAGCTTTGAGGTCGGAGGGGTATATGATCCATGGAGAGTTCTGGCAGAGTTTTGGACTAAAGTTGCATGTTCTTTAAGTTTAGATGGCTGGCTAATAAAGAAAGGATTTTTAGGTATGAGGGATTTCTTTTGTTTTAATAGAGGTTGTCTAAAAGGACATGATCTTTCAGATCAAGGGTGAGACCTGGAGAGGTTCGAAAGACCAAATTTGAATGAGGGGAAAATATTGGTAATCCTACGTCTGGGTTAAGGGGAACTGGTTTGTAGAGGCCATCTTGTCCTATAATAAGAAAAATATCAAGTGAAACAATGCATTCTATCTTGTCTACTATGGCTAATGTCAATGTGCAGATCCCTTAAATAATGTTACCTAAAATCGAGAGAATAATGATATGAAGATGCTCGAACTCGTACTTGTTTCATGCAACAACCAAGGAACAACCAACTGCTTCATACTTAAAACAATGTCTAAAAAATTATCACTAACTTTCCTTATTTCGATGGAGAAAGCAGGGTCAAGGTCATGTAAGCTTACTCTTGATTGGTCAAGATAACTTATAATTTTATTGAGTTTTCTTATCTCGGATTCATAAACATCAATGTCTCTATTCATCTTTTAGAAGTCTACTTAGCATGTCGGCTAAATGATTGTTTTCTCCTTTTTGTGTTCAAATGTCACTTTATGATTTTGGTTTATAAAGGTGTCTTTAAAGGATATCCATCTTCTCTCGCTTATTCTTTTAGAATTTTAATTTTCATAGAATTTTACAATAGCATCACAATCGGTCCTAACTATTATTTCTTTTTTGTTTAGCAAAAATAAGCGAAAACTGTTGAGCCCATATACTACTGCAAGAATTTCCTGATCTATACTACTGGAAAGTCTCTTTTCCTTGTATTGGCCGCTGCTATATCTGCAGATGACTTTTGTCACTTTGGAAGCATACTTGTTAGGTTTCATTTTTAGCACTGCTCCCCACCCGTTAATCCATCCATCAAATTCAATTATTAAGAAATCTGAGTCTAGGGGTAGATACATTTCTGGTAAGTGTTTTATTGCTTCCTTAACTTTTTCTATTTGTTTCATATCTTCTATATTAAAGGTCTTAACCCCAGTTTGCCCAAGTTTACTATATAATGGGCTGACCAGTTTCCCTAAGTCTTTAATAAATGGTCTAGCAAAGTTTACTAATTCTAAAAACCGTTGAAGGCTTTTGATGTCATGTATCTCAAATTCTAAAGCTTTTGTTGCTATATGTGGTTGTAGTTTGACTTTCCCTTCACTAATTTCTACAGCTAGATATTCTATGTGTTTTCTAAAAAACTATGCCTTTTTACTACTAATTATAATTCCATTTCGTAAAAATTCTCCTAATACTATCTTTAAGTGGTCTATATGTTCTGGTTGGGTTTTACTATGAATAAGGATGTCATCTATTTAAATACAAACAAATCCTCTATATTGGCCAAATATCATATTCATTTTAAGTTACAATATAGCAGGAGTATTTTTTCAACCAAAAGGTATGACTAACCATGCAAAGCTTCCTAAAGGACAAGTAAATGCAGTCCATTGAATACTATCCTTATGCACTTTTACCTGCCAAAATCTAGATTTGCAATCAAATTTACTAAATATTTTATTGTGTTGTATAGTATTGATTAATTCAATTTTATCAGGTATATCATAAGAGTCCTCTATAGTGTTATCATTAAGTTGCCTATAGTCTATGACCATTCTTGATTTTCCATAGACTTGTTCACTATGTTTATTGACAATAAAGGCAGGACTTCTGTGAGGGCTTAAACTTCTCCTTATGACTCTTAGTTTCAACAATTCATTTACATGTGTCTCAAAATTTTTGATATTTTCATTCGTAGCATTTATCTTTTTGTTGGAAATAGTAAATCTTGGATCTTTTATCTGTAGTATACATTCTATTTTATTATGATCCTAATGTTTAATAGGTATTTCTCTTATGATTTCATCCTTTCCTAATATTCTGAGCAAATCACCTATTTCTGTACAGCCTGTTTCTAATTTATTATAGAGTTTTTGTATATTCATAAGGTTATATTTGGGGTCTATTTCTAATTTTTTTTGGGTCATCTTCTTCTTCTCCGGAAGATAGATCTACTTTTTCCTTACAGGCTCCTAGAATTTTACATTTAGAGCCTTTATTTTCGTATGATTTCCATTCTCGTACCCAAGGAACTTAGTTGTTAAGAAAAAAAAGGCCTGTTCTAGTTATGACACATCCAGCCATATTTTCTAAAATGAAATTTAGTCCTATAATGCATTTTGTACTATCATGTAATTGCATATGTCTAATGAATGTCTTAGGCCCTGGTTGGTAGGCAGTATATTCCTCTTGAGAGATTCTAAAAGCTATTTTATATTTGCATATCTCTTCATCATATTTATGTAAGGATCCATTCATTTGTTCTTCCCAAAGTTGTAAGGCAGGGACTAGGCTTCTATGATACTCTGGTGGGACTAATGCTTTGTCTAACATTGAAACACTACACCCTGTGTCTATTAGGGCATCTATTTCTAATTTCTACTTTTCTATTTTGAATATATAAGGAATTTCAATAGTTGTTCTTCTTTATTCCTTATGGTCAATCTTCATATTGAGAAAGGTTATGGTAGTTAGTGCCCTCTCACCTTTTTAAAAAATTATGCCTTTACCTTTGTTGTTGGTATTTTGCACCTCGTAATTCATTGGATCAAGCCTCACTATCTTGATCTCTAAGGATCCTATCTTTAGTTCAACTGTAGTTAATGTTCTTTCTATATCATCTATTCTATTTTCTACTACAAGGATTTGTTTTTCTATAGTATCGTCTTTTCTTCCAACCATTTTTTCTAGAATAAATTGATATTGTCTTTCTTCCAAACATAATTTGCATGCTTCAGTCATACAAATCTTGGATCAGAAAAGGGGGCCGGGTTTAAGCACAAAAGCGCCGGATCGCTTTTACAACAGCATGGGAAGTAGAGGAGTGGAGAAGAAGAAAAGGAAGGGGAGTGAGGAAGGGAGATGGACTCAAGCACTTAGAAGCTACTACTTGGTGGTGGATGGGTGAGAGGATGATGAGTACAGATGCTGAGGTGGTGCTTATATAGGCACGAAACTTCAAAACTAATTATAATCTCGAAAAGGAATAGGATTCCTTTCTGAACAAGCTAAACCTGAACTTAGAATTATACCAAAAACTAAGAGCACTATAAAAAACAACCAATTCAGTCATACATGTTATTTCCAAAATGGAAAACATTTATTTCATAATGAAGACACTAGTCGCATGTCTCAACAACTAAATAGTATAACCGATCTACACTTTTCTTTAGCGCAAAACCTAGAATCCTACAATATAAAGAATTAGGCCTTTTGGCAACCCATATTTGATACACTTAAAAATAATATTCTTAAAGAAATATTAGAAAATCAAAGATACTTGAAAGACCAATTGACCACCATCTTAAGCAAAATTGGAAGCTTCTAGGAATATAAAGATAATATTGAAGTCTTACAAAAACAAACCTTAAAATATGCTCAAAGTCCTAATTAAAACTATATTGAAATCATAAAATTAATAAAGCGTTTGTACTCATCATCCTCTCACCCATCCACCACTGAGTACTTGCTTCTAAGTGCTTGAATCCATCTCCCTTCCTCACTCCCCTTCCTTTTCTTCTTCCCCACTCCTCTGCCTCCCACGCTGTTGTAAAAGCGAACCAGCGCTTTTGTGTTTAAACCCGGCCCCCTTTTCTGTTTGGTATCAGAGCATAGTAGTACGCTCTTGGTGTTGTAAGTATGTTCTACTTTTAATGAAAGTTTTTATGTATGTTCAGATAATAATATCAATTAAGAGAATAAGTAAATAATAAGTATTGTTGAACAATAATATAAGCATATTGAAATATGTATATGTACAAAAATTAAAAGAAAGTAATTAATTTGTGTAATTATCAAGTGATACTTAACAAAGTTCAAATAACTTTTGTAGGCAATTGGTCAATTGCATCTTCATGTTTGTCATATTCTTTAATGGATGACAGTTCATCGTCATTTGAACCATCCAAATATTGAATAAGTTCATCTTCATCATCATCTAAACTCTCATATTCTAAATCTTCTATATTGTTTTACCTTCATATAAAACACTAACACATAACAAAATACAACAATTAGTAAAGAAAAAGGACAATGTTCTTATCTTTATTTCAAAAATTACAAACATATAGCATTACCTTTGCCAACACTTTTCTTTTGAGAAGATGAAACACTTTCTGTATTCATCTTCTTATATACATGATAAAAGCCAAAGAATTAAGTTTTTCTAGCTCAATGTGATTTCTTGTTTTTGTATGTCATGTATCTGCATTAGTTAATCATTTTGATAATTATAAAAAAACATTTGAATGGTAGCACAATAAATTATTTGACAGTTTCATTTATTTACCAAAAAGAATGAGATGCATTTACATTCATATCCTGATGCACTGTATGTAAGATTGAGAATTCTCATAGCAAAATTCTTCAATTCTTTTGCATTTTTGCCAAATGTATTCCACCAATCAATTGACAAAAATAAATGACAAGAGTTGTTTAGATAACTTCATTTTATCCACTCATAAGTTCATAATATAAATCAAAACAACAAAAAAAATATGTACCATGATGTTTTTTCTTTTTGGTATAATTACTAATGATGTGCCAAACTCACCAACTTCATTATGATATGAATCAAGTTGAACTAAAATATCAAATCTTTCTTCTATAGTAGGCACCAAAACTTCTAAGCATTCCATTAGCCCAGTATTTATTTTTTATCTTTGAGGACATCATTGTCATAATGAAAATGTGAGTTTAGATCATACCTTGCAGCATGTAAACGATTGATTATCCCACCTATTATCAATTATTTGCTAAATTTTCATATATTTTTTTTATCATTATCTATATTACATGTTATTTTTTCTTTTGGCCTTTTTATATGATTGTCAAAAAATCCCTTAACTAGCTTTTCATTTGAATCAACAACTCTCAACACCTTCACTAAAGATAATGTAACCTTAATAATAGTTCATCTTGAGTAACAATTCACATTACTACCTTGCCTTTGGGATTTTTAGTATAATAGTCACTAAGGATAATGTAACCTTAATAATATTTCATCTTGAGTAACTTGTTCTTCAATGCTATTTTGTTTGTACGAATACTCTGTAAAGTAAGATACAAAGTAGCAAAACATGTAATAGCAGGCTATAGAAGTTCTTTATCATTTGTGCATTTTCTCATCAAATTTAATACCCAAGTATGTTCATATTAAGTGTACTTACAACTTTTGTTTTTTCGATCACTTCCTTAAGCAAACGTACCTTAGCAATATTTTCAAAAATTAAATCTAGGCAATGAGCTGCACAACATGTCCAAAAAATATGTTGAAAGCTATCAATTTCTTTTAACTTTATACCTGCAGCTAATTACATTACGTTTTTCTTTCTAACTTTTTTAATTATCTCTATGAATAGTTTTACCAAATTATTAGCTGTCTTTTTTATACCATTAATATCACAAGACTTTAAATACGTTGTATCTGAAGGATTATTTACAAGAAAGTTTATCAAATTTCCACTTTTAATATCAATCCAGTTATCTGCGATTATGGTACAACCAGTCTTCAACCATGTCTTATTGTAGTCCTTTAATTTTATTTGCAGTTTGTCAACTTCTTCTTATAGGATTGAAGTCCACATATCATTTTCGGTTGGTGGTTTCAATCATCGACCATAATTTCCCACAGCTTCAATCATTCTTCCAAAATATGGAGTGTCACATAAGTTAAATGATAAAACATTTGCAAAAAAAAACTGACCTATGGCAGAATATACTTGCTTTCTTTCCTCTTTCTTGATGGCATTGTTGATTGTTGGTTGTCGCATATCTAAAGTTATAAATTGATCCATTGGTCCTCATGAAATTCCAAATGCACGAACATTGGGAGATGTAGGGCCACCACTAATCATTCCTTCATCCAAACATTCATTTCTATGCAATTCAAGATTGTCTTTTTTTTCTTTGTATTTCACGTTTTTGTACCTGCAAATAATTATTGAAAGATTTTACAACACTTTGTGGGCTTTGTAACATGCTTTAGCTTCTTTTTTAGTTCCAGCCAAGTGTTGTTTCTTTCTTCAAACACTACCTTTATAAGTTTCCTTACAATAATTTCATATCAAGTTTCCCATTTTTTCTTTATCATCATGATCTTCTTCAATGGAATGTTTCAATGCTGGATCCCGCCGTGACATTTTTTCTCAAACCTAACAATGTATTACAAATATAATTCAATAAGCATCCAATAAGTTCAATTACATTGTATGCAAAAGCTCAAATTACTAAGCATACCCAAATATTAACAATGCATAATGTAACAAATATTAACACCATACGACAAATTTGAATTATTAACAAGTAACAACATATTAGAAACTTAATGCAAAACAATTATTGTAAAAATCAAAACAATTATTGAAAAAACACATAAAAATATAAAAGAATTTTCTACAACAATGCATCAATTACCATTGTCATGTTCTTTAACATGATATAAAATCTAAATAGAAGAGAAGAAGACAAGCAGCTCTTCCAAAATGAGAACTTCTTTGATCTAGAAATAAAGAAAAAGAAAAAAAGCATCCACAAAAAAAATATATAATAAAAAAGGTAATTGTAGTAACGTAAATTTTCCATGTTTTTTATTTATTTATATAAAACAAAATAATGTAAAAAATATTCTTCAATTGATTTGGTAAAGGATTGAACATAGCTGTCTACCATGAAGCACAAAAAAAACAACATGAACTAAGGCATGAAAAAAATTTGAAAGAAAATATAATAAGCTAAAGATGCATTAAATGCTAAGTCATAAAGTAAGGATACAAATCCCAAAACTTATAATAAACTAAGACACCACTTGCGACACTTGGCAACAATGGGAGGAGGACCACCATCAACGGAGTACATGTCCAGATTTCAAATGATGAAAATAGTAAAATAAAGATGAACACGTAATATGAGTGCAAGGATTGCACGCACGAAGAAAATAAGTTCAAGGTCTTGACTTTGTAAGCCACAATACCACAACATTTTAAGCCACAACACTGGCCATGGTGATACACACAAAGTAACAAAAGTGCCATGTGGACACACTGTATACCATCACAGCAACACGCAGAGGGTGGCCAGTCATGACCAGAGAGCTGAGAGAGCGACATCGTCATGTTGTTGTTTATCTCCTCTTCTTGCAGCAATTTCCAAATTGCTGGTTCGCTTGGATCGAATAGGAGTTTGGTTTTTTAATATTTGTCGAAAATAAGAGAAAATATATGGTTAATTAAAATTCCAAGAAATATTAAAAATTAATTAGAATCTGGCCAGTCACACTCTTAAATTGGCCATGAAATGTAATCTGCTTGCAGTCGGCTCAATTGGATGAGCGTGATAATTAGGGGATGCACAGGTGACCAACACTTGGTAGAAGGCAAAGGAAGAGCTTGAGAAATCTGGCCGCATATTAAGGGGGATATGGGCTTTTTCTTTGAAATTTTTGTTTAAGGTGGCCGCATGTTAGTTGTTTTCTTTTGTGGATTAATGTCTTTGTTTCACTTTGACCCTCACATTTTGCCCAACATATTCATTAGCTCCAGCATTAATTCTCTGGATTAATGTCTGGATTTCTCATGTTTTATTGATTTGATTGATTGTCACATGTGACAGAAGGAACGTAGGGTTTTCTTCATCTTTTCAGTTGTTTCAATTGCGGTATCTTTTTTTGTTTGATTTTTTGTTGCCTCTGCTGAGAATGCAGAATCTCATGTTTGGATGATGTGACTAACGTGGATTAGGAGTTAGGAAGATGAAGTATTCTGGTTCTTCGTTTCTTTTTCTTCTTTTGATTGTTTAGGATTTGGTTGATCTAGTTTCCATGGGCATGGGCACATCAGCTCTTTTATCTTCCCCATTTTTATTAGACTTTTTGGGAAGCAATTGTAAATATGGTATAGAGATGGTTGGTTGGCATTCATTTGACATGCAATTTCCATATCTTGCAATAAATTTATTTGTACAAATTTGAAGCTTCCACCCCCTCCCTTCCTCCTCTCTCTCCTTTCGTTTGATCTTTTTCTACCAAACAATGCCAACCAGAATTACACAACGCCTTTTCATCATCAAAATCAGACAGGCGAAATTTTGTGGGCTCATTTAGGCGAACCAGAGCCACTCAACCCTTGTCCCTTCTCCAGCCATCACCACCAAACCTGGCCACAGCCACAGGTGCCGAATGGTTACACTCGATTATGGTGTTGGCCAAGGCTTAAACGTTCCATACAATTCACTCAGGCTACAGTGATTGGTTATCCAACACCCTGCCCTCTCTTTTTTTCATGCTCTTTCCCCACCAATAGAAAAGAATGCGAGGAGAGGATAGACTTATTAAGAAGCTTTTACTCTTTTTAGTTATTCTGTAGGTTCTACATCCCCACTTCTATTAATGAGAATATTCTTTGCTGTCCAGGCATCTCTTCTATGTTTCTATTTTCGAATTTCCCCTCCCTTGAAGACTGAGATTAATTTAGGCTGTGCCCACAATTTGGCCGTAGCCTTTCATACTTCTATTTTCCTTTTAACAAGTTCAGAAGAATTCTAATCTGAGTTAAAGATTAAACTTGGCTTGAATACTTAAGATATAGTAAAAATTAAACTCCGCTCTGTGCTCTCATTCAAACACAGAACACTATACTTGAACTTTCAGTGGGACCTGAGTTATGCCAAACTGAAAATCTTGAATTTCTTTTTAAGGACTAATGCACTTGAAGAGAGATACATCAGTCTTTATTGAATATAATTTTTTTATTGTATTTTTTGCACATAGGTCCTTATTTGTTTAAGGTTACTGCAATCTTTAAGTGTGATTGAGATACTACACATGCATGTTTGCTCCAGTCACTACCACCAAACCTGCCCACACCCACAGGTGCTGAATGGTTACACTCAATTGGGGTGTTGACCATGGCTTAACCGTTCCATACAATTCACTTAGGCTACAGTGATTGGTTATCCAACACCCCATCCTCTTTTTTTTCGTACTCTTTTTAGTTATTATGTAGCTTCTATATCCCCACTTCTATTAATGAGAAAATTCTTTGCTGTCCATGCATCTGTTCTACATTTCTATTTTCAAATTTTCCCTTCCCTGAAGACCAAGATCAATTTAGGCTGTGCCCAGAATTTGGCCATAGACTTTCATATTTATATATTCTTTTTAACGAGTTCAGAAGAATTCTAATCTAATTTAAAGATTAAACTTGAATCCTTAATTTATGGTAAAAATTAGACTCCGTTTGGCGCTCACTCAAACATATAACACTATATTTTACACTTTCAGTGGGACCTGAGTCATGTCAAACTGAAAATCTTAAATTTCTTTTTAAGGATTAATGCACTTGTTGAGAAGTACGTTAGTCTTTATTGGAATATAATTTTTTATTATTATTTTTAGAACGTAGGCCCTGATTTGATTAAGGTTACTACAATCTTCAGGTGTGATTGAGATACTACACAGACATGTTTGCTCCTGCATGATACAGATTGACTTGCCAAAATATCTTCGAAGCTACATATAGTCAAGTGGTCATGCATGATATGTTGATTCTCTGTATGTCCTCGTGCTTGAAAGGTTTCAATCATTTTCTTTCTCTGTTTCCTGTTATTTTAGCAAATAGGGATGGGTAAATTAGCAACCTCTTTGGCTTATGCTGCTTTCTAAAGCATAAGCCTTCTGCTTGTTCCCTGTAGCGTGAGAGAAGGCTTTGGACCAAAATTGGATTCAGACTCAGACATGAATATAAACATCAGATTCGAATTAGATTCAAATTTTGAAATATGATTTGGGATTCAGATTTGAATATGACATTTCTTTCATTCATATTAAAATCTGGGTTTGAATCCAAGTATATAAATATCTGAAAAAGCAGATACGGTTAATAGGAGATCAATTCTCCATCCCATCTTCATGTAAATCACCATTTAATGTTTACATCCATTTGACAAAACGAGTTTTGAAAGTAAACTAATCTTCATTCATTGGCTTCTTAGTTGAAAATGCCTCGTTATAGTCAATGCCATCCATTTGAGCGAAGCCTTTTAGCAACCATCATTGCTTGTACCTCCCAATTTTGTCATTAGAGTGTTTTTTAGTCTTAAATACCTTTTTATGTCATTTGTGTTTGACTATTTTAGATAGAGCGACAAGGTCCCACACTTGAGTTTTAGCCGTAGAGTTTAACTCTTCTTTTATGGCTTCTATCCAATGTGCAGATTGCATAGACTCAATAGTTCCCATAAGTGATTGGATCATCATCATCTATTAAATCATTGGGCTCCTATAAGTGCACCACATAATCTAGATGAATAACAAGTCTTATTGTCAATGAGATGAACAATAAAATATGTAACCTTTTGACCTTTCTGGATGACCAATGAAGAATCTACTAATTGTTATAGGGTCAAAAGCCTTTATGTGAGGGTTATATCATTGGCTCCTGCTGGATAACTTCAAATGTGCATATATAATAGTGGAGGCTTTCTGCCTGCCAATAACTATAAGGAGTTTTAGAAACAACTTTAGCAGGTACATTATTCAAATTGTGTGCAGCTATCCTTAAAAGCCTCACTCCACAACACAATAAAGAGTGGTGAATAATTCAACATAGCATAAACCATTTCTTTAAGAATATGATTTCTTCTTTCAGTTGTACCATTCTAATATGCACTAGTGGACATAGTGCACTGAGGTACACTGCCTTCTTCTTTGAGAAAACGTGCTAAAGGTCCCTCCTATTACCCCATCACAGTAAAACGTCCATAGTACTTGCCACCTCTATCTGATCAGACACTTGCATTACTTCTCCATTTTGTTTTTTGACCTCATTCTTAAAGCCTTTCAAAGCTTAATAGACTTCCAATTTCTCAAATAAAAGATAGAGATAAATTAGTGGTAATAGTCAATAAAAGTGACAAGATACGTTTCGTCCATATGACATAGGGCAAATGGTCTGCATACATCTGTATGAATAATTTCTACTTTGATGTTGCTCATTTTAGCAGATTTTATGTATGTGTTACTCTGCTTATACTTAATATGTCCTAGACGATATTGCCAAAACATATAGAATTTCATTCAACATGCCACATTTATTGCCAATTGATATATTGCCACAAGATAGAGACTCATGGATCGTAGTTAATCAGTCAAACATGTATAACCAATCCAGATTGAATCTTTCTAAATAAATAATTTTGAATTTTCAAATGAAAACAGTATCCAAATTTATCTAGTCAGAAAATAGAAACAAGGTTTCTGCTATAAGATGATACATAAAATGTATCCACTTAAGTTTAAAACAGAACCACTCTGCATTTGTTTTCGAAGAAAGTACTTCTCTTATGTTCCATTGGCTCCCTTTCTTTCATAAAAGCCTGCAAGGTATCGGCAATATACACAATGTCACTCGAATTAACCAACCAGTTATTAACTGGAATATTAATCAAGTTACATTCATGAGAAATTAATGATAAATTATCTTTCCGAGCCAACAGTTCACATACTTTTCACAATTTGTCTTTTTATGTCATTTCTTCTTACAGAAGAAGCACTTCATAGAAGAGACACCATTTTGAGGCTTGATAGTAGATTGGTTAGATGTTCATGTAGCGGACTTTTTAGCCTTTTTCTTTATGACATTTTTCTTTGGTCCGATTTTATGTTGACTTTTATGAGAAGCCACATGTGCACTATGCACATTCTCACTCTTCAATCTCTCTTCTTCCTCAACACACTTGGACATCAAATCATTGAATGTCTATCCATCATTATGCATGTTGTAAGAGATGTTGAAAGAACTTTATTCAGCAGGTGGAAAGAATAGAATCATGTGGACTAAGAGGACCAAAGGAGTTAGCAACTCTAGACTACAGAAGCAGCAAGTGAAGGGAAATAGATCACTCACACTTTTCAAAGATTGCTTTCTCATGAGTTGTCTTTTTATTAGTCAAAAGGGCAGACTCATTCACATGAAGTGTTAGGTATAGATCCATATATCCTAATGTCAACAGTACAATTTCTTTTCAATAGTAGAATTAGATCCATAAAAAATGAGAATATTACTTGAGCTATAAAAAATAACAGAATTAGGCAATGCATGTGACAAAAGATATACGTGCCCATTCATGCTTGATCAATACAATGAAATAACAAATATAATAATAACGCCCTTTATATTTTTTTTTTCCAAAGCAAGTGTGAGAGGCCATTGAATTCTCACTTTTGTGATAAACCACGACATAACAATACACTTTACTCTCCCTATGCTGTCGGAAGGGTGGGCAAAAGCCCTCCCCTTCTCCATTATGATAGGAAGGGCCCTCTCCATTTTGTCGTCTTTTTCACAATGGACCAGGCCCCTGATGGGGTCTGTTCTGCTGGTGCTGCTGCAAGGCAAAGAGACGCGAGGCTGCCTGGGCATGTGTTCCTCATCTGCTTCTCTCCCTCTCGTCTAGAAGGAGGCACTGCTATCGACGGGAAAAGAAAAAGGCAGGTCTGCCACTTGGTGGCCCATGCCCTCCTTTTTGGTCGGTGGTTTTCATCGGTGATAGCGAGAAGGGCTTCCACGCTCCTTTGATTTGCTTCAGGGAAGGCCCAATGGCCTTCCATCTATGTCTCTATCTCGTATACCTGAAGAGGGGTTTGCCGGATGCTTCCAGCGGAGGGGACAGAGCCCCTCGCTAGCAACCCCTTGTTATTTTATTTTTAAAATACTAAAGAGTTACAAGAGAGAGAGGGATTGCAGAGACAGAGATTGTGCAAGAGCGCGAGAGTGAGAGAGTTTCGAAATTGCCAGTGACAATCTGCCGTCCTCTCTCTCTAATACAAACAAACAGTACATGATACAAAAGAGTGTAGAACTTGTCTTTAATACCAATTGTTGGAGTTTTGAAGTAATACTAGCCTTCAAATGCACATGCTCAAGCATAAAAATAAATATATAAGACTTATACTGGTTCCTACCATAGTGCACAAAGAGAAGAATGAAGACGAATGACCTCCTCGGCCAACGACCACGGTCGATGAGCACGAACTGAGAATACCAAAGGTGAGTAGGGATAGATCCTCATAAATTTTCCACCTCTATTAAACCACTCTTACATCATGTGGTATTGAGCAGAGAGTTTGCAGTGCTGGAATCAGATGATCGAGGCGGAGCTGAAAGAATAAGAGAATGCCATGGGAGCACCGATAAGAAGTGAAGTAGATCAACCGTGGTTTGGACACAGAGTTCGTTCTGATTCCGTGGTTGGGACACGGAATGCTTCCCTCCCATGGTTTGGACATGTTACGGATTGGTCCAATGGGACCCACATAAAATGACGCTTTGAGACGCTGTTGAGAAAGCGCGCCTGTGTCTCTGTGGACATCCAAGCGACTCGGAGCAGAAAAATCGACAGAGAGAAGCAGGTTTCTCTCCCTTCAGACAACAGTGAGAGGGACGGTAAAAGAAGAGGAGACAATGCCAATGGTGAGCGATCAGAGGCTGAGCAAGAATGGCGAACGGTCAGAAGCATGAGCAAGAAAGAGACAAGAAGAAGAGGTCGGAAGCGAGAGGAAGGAGGAGGCCACCTTGTCCCTCTTGCTATTCTCTCGGAGAGGAGCGACACGAGAATATCGCAGACTTTTGTTCAGTATCTTGGGAAAATGTTTTGAGTGTGGGATGACTTATATTCATTCATGCTTCCCTCAAAATACCGAACAAATTGCCAAATGATGAATGATCTATATAAACATATTTCAACTTCTTGCTAGGCTCAGACGTTAGTATGAGATGTTCAGAGTAAAATCTAGCCTTAAATGAGGTTTGTTTTATTGTCATATATGAAGAGGATGGATGACCTATATATGAAGTCTGCTGGTTTGTTCAATCATATTTGCAGACGATTTTGTGGCTATAACAATATATTCTTGTATTAAATTACAAGGTTTATCACATTTTTTTTCAATAAAAATAAGCTCACTTTTCAATAGGCAATATCTGAAAAATCACCAAAAGCAATTCGAAGCAAGGCTTTGTCGTCCAAAATTCAAGCTTTGCTTACGGTACTGAAAAAGCGAGAACATAGTAACATACTGTCTTGATCAAATTATTGTTTTGACACGCATCGACTTCAAAAACACCCAATCTCAATGTGACAATCAAATAGGTGGGGATAACAACATAGACTTATTCTAGAAATCAACCGCCAGGTAATGTAACAAAATAAAGAAGTAAAATGCAATAATGGCGCACATATTATGTCTAGATAGAAGTGGGCACCCGGCTAGGCCAGGCTCGACAATTTTTAATTAATTTTAAATAAATAAATGCATATATATAATATTCTTACATATTTTTTTGATTAAAATTTAACTGGGCCGGGCCAAGCCCCTCTATTGTCATTTTGATGCTACAATTTAGTACTAAGCAATGATTGAAAATAAGAAGACCAAAATTTATGATTATGGGTGCATCTAGGAGGAACACACCTGTCTTAATTAAAAAAATTACAAAATAGAAAAAATATATATATACATCTGAGATGAAAATTACTTCATTCTAAATAGTGCAATTCTTGTTTTATATTATCATTTTCCAATTACTTTTAATATTCATTCCTTTTCAATTCTCATGGAGATTGACCAACTGGGTACCATTTTCTTGGCAAACTATTTTGACTGGCCCTTAAGTTGACCGGCCAACAAAATAGTTTTTGGATTTACACTTGTGAAACAGTGTTTGAAATGTGACGGTCTGAAATTAAGTGGATTCCCTCCAAGAAAAGCTCATGATTTGGGTTAGCAATATTACTTGATAAGCTGATAAATATGGACCAAGAACCAAAGAGGCACTTTTGTTTAACAAGAAAGTGTTAAGAGTGAAGGTTGGGATGCAAATCAACCACCACTAAAATACCAAGCCGATCAAAGGCCGGGAAGTCGTCTTGGTCGTTCCAACTCAACGCATGGTCGATCAGTAGAGCAAGTACGACTCCGGCCGATGGGAGGAGCAGCTGGCCATGGTGCCCACCAGATGGGGTGGGGAGGGGAGGTCCAAGAAGAAGAGCGGCTCGGAAAGGGTAGGGGAGTAAGTGGGAACTGATGTTGTGAATGTGAAATGACCACAGTCCCTCATATGTGAAAAGGAAAACCCCCATAAGATGCCTTGAACAATGGTTTTTTCTTTGATCAGGCAAAGGGTGTATCTATTTGGTTGTTGGGACGTTGTATCAAGACCTAGATGTGGTAAAAGTTGTGATCTTGATTTCATAATAGAAACAAGAAAGTAACAATCTAATTAGAATTCAAAATGGTTTTCGCATGCTCAACAAATGCAGGGAGGGATCAACCATTTCAAGACAGAAGTTAACCTTTCAACTACAAAGAGGACTGGGCCTATTGTGATTTTAGATGGTCTTGACCGATGTGAGTCATGGTAGGATCAAAAGTCGTTATGTGCATAACAGGTACTTACTTTGTTTTGAAAAAACATTATAGTTATATTTTGCCAAAACATTAAACACCCACTTGCAATGCCATCATAAAATGGTATTGCTCACACATTCATTGAAAATGATGAAAACAAAAACAAACTGTCTGCATCATAAGCTATTATATAATAAATCAGTTGCCACATGAGAACATTGTGTTTGTTTAAACACTGGTGACCAAGTATTTGCATTTAACATACCATGACCATATAGGACAGTTTACCCATGATTGCAGCTCAATATTCAATTATTTGCCACAGTTGTACGATTGAAAAACGTTTTATAGTTACGTAATAACTCAAATATCAAAACTGAAATCAGGAACCGGCAATTCAGCAAATACATTTAAGTTGCTTACGTATCCACTGAAAACTCCTAATTCTTCAAGTCTCAACAAGAATTAATTCTATTTTATAACAAATAAATGTCCGAAACACCTTTTTTACCCTAAGGAATACCAAAAAGAGGGTTAGCAATTAGACAAATTTTATAAAGTTCATAAAATGCCATGGAAAACCCACAGATGCCATACGAATTCTTGAAAAAACTTCATTCATGACAAGAACTAAAGAAAAATAAACGTACAGAAGGTTTGCATTGAGTATGACGGAGAGCAAGATTGCTCTTCTTGACCCCTTAAGTATTTCCTGGGTTTCTGCCTTCATCTATCTAAAAATGTTGCTTTCTTGCCATTTTGGAATTGTCACATTCTTGCCCACTAAGTTATTTGTAAAGTGAGATAAGGCACTAATTAATCAGCAAGGTGAGCTGGGAGACATTTCAGAGAGAGAGAGCAGAAAGTTGCAGATATTCACTGTGAGCCCTAAGAAGATTATCAAACAAAATGGTGAAAAGAACAGACCACAAGACATGACGTTATCAAGGACAAACGGTCCTCTCCTGAACAAACATATTGAACTAGAGATTGAGTGATCAATCCATGGAAGATGGCACAAACAATGCACATAGCTATAACAAAAACAGACAATATAAACGAATTCAAGAGTGTGAATCCAAAGGAGAATTTGAAAATTCTAATGCATCACACACTAAACGATCATCCAGCAACTCTATCACCAAAACCAACAATCCAACCAGAAATCCCAGAGTACACACCAAAACAGACGAAGTTGGAAATTTTTTTTCGTGTCCAAGAATACGAACCAGAAGGAACAAAACAATCATGAATACATCCAATCCATGGGCATACTGAATGGTCTTCCACAAACCCAGTCACCTGAAGCCCAACGGACCTAGAAATCCCAAACATTCTTCAACAGAGTTTCTCGAAAAAAGATCAAGCAAGAAACTACTACTAGGCTTATCAACTGAATCAGTCGATTGAGAATGAAGGACACCGAAAAAGAAGAGCAAGAAAGAACTAAATTCATACACAACAAATACGATCAGTGCCTAAGTTTTAATCAATCTCAGGCTCTCAAAATAATTTTAAAAACAAGACCGACAAAAAGAATTACTAATCAGCAAGGCCGCTTGTGTCAGCTGTCAGCTGGCCTGGGTCCTGGGTACCCCACAGCGGCTCGGCCCACTGCCCAGGTCTACGTGTCAGTGCTCTGATGCTCTCTCCCTCTCTCTTCCCGGCTTCTTGCTTTTGGCAGGAAATTTTTGAGACGACCTTAGCGGTTGGTGGGGTTATTATAGAAAATTTTCACGTCGTCCTTGATAACTTGCTGTAATTTTGAAAAGTGCCTTCACATTTTCAATTTCTTAATAGAAACCCTTCTTTTGCCCACCGACTGTTTAACAAGTATTTGCTTTATTTTAAATTTTTTGTAGTTATATTTTGTGAAAACTCTTCTATATCGCAAAAATAGGGCCATTTATTTAGTGAGTAAAATAAGCACTCGAAGTCTGGAATTTCCAATATTACAAGATAAAGAAATCACCAATGTCCAATGCAATAGATCAAGATTTATAAGAATAAAAAAATATGTAGCCTTTTCAAGTTATAAATTAATTTATACAACTAAACACTCAACATTTTCTTGAAACATCTCAAACACATCTATGTGGCTTCTTTTAGAAAAAAAGCCAAATGAATGAAAACCATGAGCAGGCCGCTCTTCCACTAATTCTTATAAGTTATTCTTATCGGTATGCCATCCTTTTTCTCTCTTTGTTTAATTTTGATATAGAAAGGAGGATGCTGAGATGAAGGATGAATACAATCAAATTTTCATATTAAAAGAACTCGAGATTCATTCTCTTTTTCCCTCTCTGCTTTTTCCATATATATATATATATATATATATATTATATATATATATATATATATATATATATATATATATATATATATATATATGTATATACATATAGCGAGAGAGAGAGAGAGAGAGTGAGAGAGAGAGAGAGAGCGAAATTGGTACGTACTTGACCATTTGATTTTCCCAAGATAAAAGTTTGAGAGAAGTTCAAAAAGAGAAAAAAATGATGTTTTAGTCTTTGGCCGTTAAAAAAAAAAGGAAAATAGCCTGATATCTTGGAAAAAAATGAAAAAAAGGCTGATTTAGAAAGAGAGAAATTGGTAGGCACCTGACCATTTGATTTTTCCAAGAGAAAAGTGAGAGAGAAAGTCAAAGGGAAAAGAAGAGGTGATATTTTAGTCTTTGTCCATTGAAAGCACAATCCCTTAAACAGTAAACAACCACTTGTAAAGAGTCTGCATCATAAGCTACTTGCTAATAAAGCAGTTGCACATGAGAATATTATCGATGGTTAAACACTGATGAGTAAGTATTTTACCTTTAATATACCATAACCATAAAATACAATCTTCCCATGGTTGCAGCTCAATATTCAAGTGTTCGGTACAGCTGTACAATGGACAAACTTTTTATACAAAAAGAAATAACTCAAATATCAAAACTGAAATCGTCTTTCAGGAAACTACACTTGGCAAACACATTTAAGTAGCTTACCTTTCCACCGAAAACTCTTAATTCTTCAAGTCGCAACAGGAATTAATTCCATTTCCTAACAAACAAATGGAACTCTCCAGGACATGCCTTTTTATCCTAGGAAAACCCAACAAGAGGGTATGAAATGAGACCAATTTTCCAGCATTCATAAATATGCCAAGGAAAATCCATTGATGCCACACGAATTCTTGAAGAAACTTCATCAATTAAGACATGGACAAAAGAAAAATAAAAATAGACGTGTTACCCAAGAGGGAGACAGAGAGCAAGATTGCTCTTCTTGACTCCTTATGTAGTTCGCAGGATTCTGCTTTCTAATCTTTGAAAATGCTGCATTCTGCCACTCTAACATTGTCAACCTTTGGCATAAAGTTAATTGTAAGACTGTAAAAGAGAAAGAAGGATGATGATGATGAACAAAAGAAATTAATGTGGTACGGAAGAAAAATTCCTACTCTACAACTCAGTCTTCAATTTCATGATGATCGGGTTCCCTTAGCACAGTATTTATACATTGCTATGTCTGATTCGAATTTGGATCAGTTTCCATGGGTGTACAATCTTCTTGCTTGAATTTCTCCTTTTGTTTTGAATAGGAGAAATTGAGATTCTCCCGAAATCTTTCATCTTTGTGAAGAGGCGTTTTGGTTGCTTGTCCGATTGGCTTTGCTTCCATATTTATTGGTCTTAATTTGCTGGAATTCTGATTTATTGCTGGAGCCTTATCAAGATGTGTTTTAGTTTCTTGACTCTAGTGGCTGATTTAATTTTCTGCCATATTAGTTACGCCTGATTTCCTGTAGTTATGATCCGTGCCTGATCTCCTGGAGTTGTGAACCGTTTAAGATGCACCTGATTTTCTGGAGTGAGCTGGTTTGTTATCATCCCCCCTCAACCAAAGGGAAGGTTGCATACGTAAGCCAAGATGCTGAATCGTTGCTGAGACAATGGTTTGGTAAAAAGATCTGCAAGCTGACCTTCGGTTGTGACGAATTGAGTATTCATATTTCCCAGTGCAATTTGTTTACGAACAAAATGATAATCGAGTTCCAAAATGTTTCATACGTGAATGAAAGACTGTTTTGATAGTGGTATGTAGTGCCGAAATGTTGTCACTAAATAGAATTGGAGCTTTGGAGAGGTAGACACCGAGATCTTCTAAAATAAAGGTAAACCATTTAATTTCAGCAGCAGCTCCAGTGAGGGCCCGGTATTCAGCTTCACAGGACGAGCGAGCAACAGTCGGTTGTTTCTTAGAGCTCCAGGATATACAATTTGGACCAAGAAATGTGCAGTATCCTAAAGTCGATCGGCGTGTATTTGGACAGCCCCCCCCAGTCTGCATCAGAGTACGCTCAGAGAGTCAAATCTTGGGATTTATAGAACTGGATACCATATTGAGACGTGCCTCGAACATATCGTATAATGTGCTTCAAGATTTGAAAATGCTTCATCGTTGGGGCATGCATGAATTGATATGCAAAATTTACTGCATAGGAGAGATCTGGCCGTGTAAGGGTCAAGTATTGAAGTGCACCTGCAAGACTTCGATATGCGGTTGCATTGGAATAAGGAGGATCAATTTCCTCAGGAGATTTGGAACCAACAGTAATAGGTGCACTCACTATTTTACATTGCTGCATTTGTGCTCTAGAAATTGCATCTTTTGGCACAAGACCTAGATCTGCTTGCCCAACACTTTCATTTCCATAGCACAGTCTTTCAGAACATGATTTTGTCTAATGATAAAAAGAGAAAAAGAAATAGCAACAATAAACATATATCAAATGCTCT
Source organism: Nymphaea colorata (assembly GCF_008831285.2). Classification (NCBI taxonomy): domain Eukaryota; kingdom Viridiplantae; phylum Streptophyta; class Magnoliopsida; order Nymphaeales; family Nymphaeaceae; genus Nymphaea; species Nymphaea colorata. The sequence continues at coordinate 3,815,411 of NW_022204507.1, read as the reverse complement.
TGAGATATTTAAACAACAAAAGTCACACTCGTTCAGAAGAAACGTCAATGAGCTCACCTACTTTAAGGTGCTGGCACCTTAAGAAAGGCTTCAGAAAGATTTTGAAGCAGGACACAAGAAAAGAGTTCAATAAAATAGCATAAAAGAAGACAGAAGAATTAAGAAACAGTCAATGAGGAACAAAAATTTTTGTCAATAAAAGAAGTGATGCTAAAATTTTTTCCTAAATCTAATCAGTCAGCAAAAGATTCAAACGATTAGCTGAAACAAAAACAGGAACCATTTGCGAATCAGAGAAAGTTAAAAATTGTATTGTTTATGATAAAAAGGTAAAAGAGAAAATAAAAATTCAGAATATTGAAAATAATTAAAAATAAAATGGACATGTGATCTATATTGATTCAAAGAGGGTTGATTTGGATCCTTGGATTACAGTACCATGAAACAAAGTATAATTCCAGCCAGGGTCATTCTTGAACGGCTCAAAATCATGTCATATTGCTGAATAAATGTGATAACAGCAATAATAGTAGCAATATTTATTAATAAAAAAACCACTTAAATCAAACAAAGCCAACTTGTTCTTAGCTCACTAACAAATCACAGTATCATCATGTCAGAGAGGCATTGTGATCACCATTGATTAATTTGACATTACAAACAGCACCAATATTTGGCTAGAATGCTGGATGCACATCATGTACTTAACAGGCAGCCAAGTTGGAGAAGAGAAAAACCAAGTGAGAACAAGACTGTCGTAAGTTAATGTGGGAAATACACAATAACATAATGGAGAATGCAGACAAGAAGGAAATGAACTTCAAATTTACATGAATCGATGAACATGTCCTGCTTGCACGATACACCCAGAATGATGTCATTTGAAAGCAGAGACTAGAGAGTAAATAAGTAATTAGTTTGGAAAAAAAGAAATTAACATAACACCAGAAGAAAAAACAGTTCTTTATGACCAACTTAAGCATAAAATGCTTATTCATGTGCATATATTTCTAATAGAAGCACTAAATTAGCATGTGCTAGAGGAATGCAAAATGAGAAACTAATTGATTAACATATTAACAATTAAAATCATCAACCTTTGAGCTGCATTGTCTGTCTCGTCATTATCTATGCATTTTAGCTCATTTTCATCAAAGCCTGTGCCCAAGCAGGAAGACTCAGGTGCTGTATACAAATCGGTGCCAAAGTCATCAAAGTTATGCATATCAACATTCTGCAATTGTCAAAAGAAGACAAAAATTAGTCATGGACTAGCACTATCAATCTTCCTTGTTTCCCAAAAACAGATAACATCATAACAAGACAATAAGGAATAAGTTATCTAAAGCATAATTATTTCCAGTTAGTTAAAACACCGAGCACTTATTCACATTTTCCTCTGTTCTTGGGACCAGGGTTAGTATGGGATCGGGAGCGAGTAGAGAGACCCCTAGAAATTTTCGGAAGTAGGAACCAAGAAATGAACTGGAAGTGACCCAAAAGTAGATCACGAAGCAAACGAGAGCCAAAGTAGCAAGTTAAGAAACAACTAGCCAGCAAAAAATATAACTTATAAACAAAGATCAAACTTTCAAGTTTCAAACTCTAAACTTTTTGCATAATTAAGTTTTAAGCTTGGGCAAAGATTTATAAAATAGGGTTTGATTACATTAGGAATCTAGATTTTACTGAAAAAAGAAGCTTGCATCAGCTGCCTGAATGGGAGGCACAGTTCTGGTCACAAAGGAAGCTGGCTTCTTTCTTTAAATAGTGCTCTCAAGACACTTCAAAAGCACCTTACTTTTTGCTTTCCAATGTGCTTCCAAGCGCCGTTCGTAATTCTGCTACTCCTGCTTGGGACCAGTTTCCAAACTCAGGTGTTGTCACTGTGAGTGCGCTGGCCTTGAGGGACACCAAGAATGCTCAGTTACCAATCTTATCATGTTTAGCATTTATGTTTGTTCTGCATGAATACTTAGTATATGTCATACGTAATACGTATAAATCACATAGTTACCTACATGTTATATGTTAATGTATACGGATATTATAAATATACATATATCATATACGTCATATATTTTATGTATTATATATATATCATACATTTACGTATACGTTACATAGTAACATACTACATTTATGATGTCATATATACATTATATACAATTATATATAATATTTATGTAATATACATATATAAAACTATAATAGTTATATATACATATACATATAACTATATACTATTTATGTCTTATACTATAATATTATATACATACAACTATATGTACACATTATATACACAATATATTACATATATGTAATATATACATAAATGTACTATATATATATACACATATATATATGTGTGTGTGTGTGTGTATGTGTGTATTATATATGTTACGTAACATATATATACATATATAATAAATTATGTATTGCATATGTAATATAACATGTTATAAAGTAAGTCACATGGGTGCATGAACTATGGTGGCGCACCCGCACCGATGCGTGTGCGGCCTGGCACGTCACTCGACTCGATCAAACCTAATGGGATGCTCCAGACGGCATCTGTTATCCTTTTCTCTTGTTTTTTTTTCTTTTTTTCCTTCTCCTATCTTTTCCTCTTCTTTTTTTCCTTCCTCTCTCCCTCTCTCCCCCCCCCCATTTACTCTATTTGATAAAACTTTGAATTTTGAAGAGATTAAGGTAGGCTTGATAAAAAATTTAAAAATATACACAAATAAAATTACATATATAACAAATTACATGTATATATATATATATATATATATGCTCTAGCAGCACCCGCACCCGCACCCATGTGATCATATTATTGTATTACATCACATATATATATATACACATATATATATATACATATTATATATATATGTATGTATAAGCATAATATGTCTAATATTTGAAACTATATATGTACTATATTATACTATAATATAATGGTATATACATATATGTGGAATATAATACATATATCTATTACATATGTGATACACGTATACTTATATAGTATGTGATATGTTAATATACGTATATAGATATACGTTAACATATATACAATACATGTATGTAGTATATATTTTATACTACACTGTACATATCAACAAATGAATTTGAATGTGGACTGAGATATAAAATTACTGGGAACTTTGCCTCAGCAACCAGCTTATAGTGTTCAGGTACTGCACAATATGCAAGGAAAAGAAAGAAGAGTTAGCAAAGAAGCTACATTGCAATGAGATGCACAGGCATAGCAGGTGAAAATAAGTAAACAACCTATCTTTGTCACAATTCTCTCTAAACGTTCAGCAAACTCATGAAAGAGCTGATACTTATAGATTTGCACGAGCATGGAGTCACATACATCAGTATGTACATGCAATTTTCAAGATTTTTCATAAAACCATTGCCAAATATAAAATATAAGTGGAAAAAAAGTAATAAAACAGCTGAGAAGATAACACTAATTTTCAAGATTTTCTTTTTCTACATATGGTTAAAATGGGAATTATACAATATACATGTAAAAACAACTTGACCCTCTAAAAAACAGTTTTTAGTGGGAGGGGGTTTGCTTGACTCAAATCCATAATTAACTGAAAGAAGGCTTCTCAAAGAAACGTAGGTACCATCCACAAACTAGGCCTCACTCAGTAGCCTATTTACTTGGTTTCACCTACATCCTTCTTGTATCACTAGAAATGAAAACTTAGTCAATACACAAAAAGAAGGAATAGTTAATATCTAAACATTGCACCATACACATCCACAGCAATGAAAAACTAACTACCCTAGAAATTTTATAAAGAAAAGTTCCACATGTCAACAGCATCGAAGTTCAATGTGGCTACTTTAATTTGTCTCAAAGTGAAAGAGCCAGTTCAGAAGTCGAGTTTGCCAAGTTCTGCAAAAGTTGCGTCAAGAAAATGGTGGGCCACATAGAAAGAAAATGAATGCCAAAGGCTGCAAAATAAGCATATGGGGTCATAGTCCAGCATTCCAAGGAGGACTACCTTAAAATTCACTACAAGAACTAATGCAAACGGTGGGCTAGTGAATTGTGTAAGTTGACTTCACATGGTCAATGTTCACCAATGCAGGAAGAAACATAAAAATGAAGAACATCAGAAGTTAACTTTGTGCTGACATTACAAACTAATTTTAACAATGCAAATATAAAGTTTGTGTTCTTAATCAACAGAAAAAAACAAGTCACAAAAGCAAAGCATATTCGAATACTATTTGATCGCAAATATTTTAAATACCAAATCAAAGACAACAAGGTCTTAAAGCATGTGATTGTATGATGTAGAATTACTTCGTCCTTCTTGGCTATGCAAGATTACCCTGTTCTAGTTAGAATTAAATTTGCAAACACAACATTTACGAAGATTTAGAAATCTCTCTCTCTCTCTCTCTCTCTCTCAAACGCATGCCATGCATTCACAATCTGAGACCTTAGTACCTGAATAGGCATGACTTGAGATTCTTTACAGGTTGCAGGATTTATGGACAGGGCGGTCACCTTGCGAAACTCAGAAAGTGTAGGTATTTGTCAACTTAGTAATTTAGTCACATAAGTGAATAGAGCAATAGAATGATAAGTAGTCACATAAGTGAACATGACACTAGTAAAGCTTAGAGAAACAATGATCACTCCCACTTTTGGTGGATAGCAAAGGAGCAAGAAGTATAAAATAATGTCACATAAAATTAGTTGACATCAAAGATGGGGCCACCCATGGCTTGGGATGTGCAAAGGCCCCACATGCAGTTTCTCATTTCAAAATTTGCCATATTAAAAAAAGGAAAAATGTTTTCTTAATGAATAGCAATTATAAGAGAGTATAACAATTGCCGTGTTTCTTTTGTACAGGTTGCACATAAAGTTTGATATAGACAAATTTTTATGAACACCCATCTTCTCATTGAAAATCCATTTCAGGCAGCAATTTCATCTTGTAGTGTGGATTTAGTTTGCTTTACAACAGACATAAAAATCTCAAGTCAACTTTTGTTGGGAGAAACTCCCAAAAAGAAGGCCTGTTAAGTGGCATCACCTTTCTGTCGTATTAAAAAAGAGTCTTAAAAAAGACATTAAAAATTATATTGTTCATTAACTTATTAAGTTATTCTTGTGTAGTAGTGCAATTTGTTATTCTATTAACTAAAACACATCTTCTGTTTCAGGAAAATCTTACGTGCAATGACATTTTATATTCTACTAAATGACAAGACAATGGCCCTGCGGCTCAACTTTCTAACTCTGCCACTGATTTGCATATGAGAGAGAAAGAAAAACCTGGTAGCTCTTCGCAATTTATATCTTCGAATGTACTCTCATAGAACCTCATAGGTGTTCTTGTGGGGCTAGTTGCCAAATAAAATTTCCAGTAACCACTCAATGAGTGCACAAATGGGAAGCCCTCAACCCAATAGCCAACACTATCTAAAGAACTAGAAACAACATCGTCATTCCATGCGGCTAAGTTGGAAACCATCACATCAACTTTGCTTCTCTTCCACCAATACTTGAGAGGTCCTACAAACAGCGGTTGAATAACTTAAATTTTTAAAAGTATGTCAAGAATACATAGCAGAAATATATGAAGGATGCCAAATTCAACTATCTGCAATAAAAAAATGAAAAAAAAAGAGATGAACCCTGTACATGTGCCATCGCAAATTGAGCTTCATACCTAAACAAGTTTAATTATACAAACTCAAATGCATATCCCTATCTAAAGTTTTCCAATTACTCCACAAATCCTGAAAAGCAACATAAGATCATAATTTCAAAAATTGCACTCGTACATTGATGCATAGGAGGAGGTGATAAAATGCTCCTAATCCCTTTCTTCACAACCCCCTTCAACTGGCTGCCAATTTTAGGAGAAAATACAATGCATGCAGAACCAATGATCAAATCTTTATAGATCATCCTATTGCCTCCTTGTTCTACTGCACCATCAACAATTATGAAGACAGGTAGAGTCTCCCCCACAAAAAAGCATATTCAAGTGTCCTATGCACTCAGGAGAGAAAGGAGCTAGCCTTTTCAAGAGGTTTGAAGTGAGAAACAAAACAAAGTGAAGATACCGATGTAGAAGAAGTAGCAGCAAATAAAGATGACTATAAAACTCTAGTATACACATGCATCCTTATTATAGCCATGACATGTGAAACTAACGTATCTGCATTTAAATAGAATCACAAGCTCAATGAAGACAACATGACAGTTAACAATCAAACTGCAACTACTTTAACTAAGAGTCAAACAAGCATGGCATTCGGAACCACGAGCACTACCCTAAACCATGTCCCCACTATACTAAACTACAGCTAAGAAGGCAACAAGAAGAAAATTCAATTTAAAACCAAACTTTCATGCATCTCAAACTAGATCAAACATCAAGAAAATTCAATTTAAAATGTGTTCTTCACAAAAAAAAACATAAATTTCATAAGGACAACCAAATGGATCCATGTTCGACTTAGAGAATCTCGATTGGCTGTACGGAAAATGTTGGACATACACAAGCGAGATTCAAGCCCCGTCACTCTCTCTCTCTCTCTCTCTCATGTATAGCCCCCCGACTTCAATCACTCCCATACCCTCCACGCCCCTCTCATTTAGCACCCACCTAGACAAGCTGAATCCCTACCAAGTCCCTAACCACCCATGCACGTTATACCTCCCTCCTTATTCTCACCCTAGAGGTCGTACCACATCCCTATCCTCGGACTCACCAAGGACTCCAAGAAAGAGTGACTTCTTGAGATCCTAAAGCAAGGACCTAGTGGCTCGGCAGCCCACTCCTTCTCATAGACATGAACAGGCATGAGCTCTAACTCTAGAAGAGACCCAAGTGTGGAACAGCTTGAACAAAATAAGGCGATCAAAAACTTTACTAGATCATTTTCGTAGCAATAACACACAAATATATGCAAAATCACAATTCTCCCCACTAAACAAAAGGTCTAAAACTGTGTGAGTATTGGCTTTGATATGGATACAGAGCCTTAAATAAATAATAATAATAATAACTAGAAAATTTCACTAAAAAATTTGTAAAAAGTAAAATTGAAAAATCTATCTCCTAGATATAATTTAAAAAACAAGAAATAGAGCTCAGTTTTCAAAATTTTTGTTTGTGAGAAATAGAAACAGCGAAAAGTTTAACAACAATATAACAAAATACTCAAAGTTGAAAAAATTTGAAATTTTGTCGGCTGATTTTCACACAAGAAACTTCAAACCAACAATCAGACCCAAATTCAACTTTATCGCATATCAGAACGTCATAAGTCTTTTGACTCTGAAACAGAGAATGATTTTTGTAGTTTTTACAGCTTTGCCAAATCATGGTTATACCTGTCTTTGTAAAGAGTTGATACCAAAACTAAATGTTGTATTGACTCAACGAAAACAGAGGAACTTCAAAAATACTGAATGCTTATGATATAAGGAATGTCAATGACCAAAGGCAAATAACGAAAAAACAAATCGATGACTAATATATGTTTGCAAAATAATTCAGCTAACTAACTAGGTTCGACCCATTCAGAAAGGCTTGACTAATGAGAGAAACGAACACACAAAGTAAATACCAAGGCATAACAGCTCCAACATACACATTCAAAATCAGAAGCTCAATGAAGAAAACAAGACACTTAACAATCAGACACCAACCACTTAAATAAGATTCAAACAAGCATGAAATCAGAAAACTACCCACGCCCCACTTGATTAGACTACAAATAAATGTCCACCTAAAGAAGGCCAGTAAAGCACCACAAGAAGAAAGTCCGAACAATTGACCTTCAACAATAGTCTCACATGATGAGGACTCTAGTTAACTGACCCACTACATGAAGCTAACTATAAACTGAGCACGGCCATAGGATAGAATCACATGGAACATAAAAAAAAGATACATACTGAACCTAAGTTTCAAAGTCTAAAGACTCTAAACCTGTTTGACACTCACCAATAAGACCTGACCTTAACACAATTCCAAATGGAACCAAGTCCCAACTGTAAAGAGAAATTTCATTGGAGGACCCAGCAGCGTGGTGTACAATGTGCTTGATGATGCTTGAAGATGGAACACCTTCTCTTATACTCACTTTTGACACTTGAAATTCTTTACGCCAGCTAAGAAGAGCAAACAAGAAGGAGGGATAAATAGAAGGAAATCTACCGCATGCTGGAGATGGGGTTGTTAAGATGAATGGTTAATTGTTAAGATGAATGGTTAGATGGCTATGTGCCGGAAACACCATAGGGCCTTCTCAAGCATATCCAACATTTTAAAAAACTAAACGTAGCAAGACTACAAGAAATAGTTAGCTAGTATAGATTATGTAAATGAAAAAAATCAAATCAAATAAAATCTAGAATCACATTTCAAAAAAACTACTACCTTAACAGTTATAAGAAATAGGACCCATGAGTGAGGAGAGGGATTAAGTGTGATGCCCTTCGAATTTGGGTCCATAAGGGAACCAAATAAAATCACGTGCTTACCCATGTTCTCTCTTGGTTTCCTTATTGTCCATCCACATCATCTCAACTAAATATGTACTAAATAGGGTACATTTACTTATGCAGCCCACCATATATAAGTACATATATGGTCATATCTCCTATACAGTTATGACCAAATAACATGGTTATAGGGCTATGAACCTATTCTGATCATAATACTATATTCCAGTATGACCTCTAATAACATAACACCAGTTGCCTTATATTAAATGGGATACTACTCAAAAACAATAGTGCTATGTCCGGTAGAAAGCTTTGTCAATCCGTGAAGTTTGGATGACTTGAACAGAAATCACAATCATTTGCTGATTTATATGCAAAAAAAGGTAACTCAACTTCGGAAAGTGTAAATTTAATGAGACGCACAAGGTGATGAGAGGCTTCTTAGTTATATGTGTGCCAAGCATTGCATGCACAAGCAAGAAGAAATGACCAGGCTGCACACATTACCTATGTCACCAGCTTGCTGTTGCTTTGACTGAATGATGATGTTACACCTTCCAACACAAACATCCTACTGTTATTATTTGGCCAAATCGAAATTGAAATACCCAATCCTTTCCATTTGCATCCTGAATCCTAAGAGGCAGTCCTTCAGGATGAGAAATTGCCGGGAAGTATGTCTGTTCAAGATTAAGAATTGCATAAGAATCAAGCATATGAGTGTACCAAAAACCAAATTAATTGAAGGAAGTCCAAGGAAGAAAGCAGCTATAAACAAGTTAGACGCTCTAGTATATCGCAAACCAAGGGGAAAAAGTCTAACATGGTCTTAGTTTCAGAAAGACAGCACCAGGCGCCCTTTCAACCTACATCACTAGCACTCAATGTTTCTCAGATAAAGGGGTGATAATAGAATTTGAGCTTACGGAAGGTCAAAGGTCACATGGAGGACTTGGATTCACATAATTCAACAAATGAAGTGCAAATTTTGGAGTGAATCAATCACACCAAGCAAATATGCTTTACGGTATAATTCTCAAACTACGTAGAAGTGGATACTCTCTTGATATTTTCTGCAGCTCCTGATTGCTGCTGATCCTTGTCCAATATCCAGAAAGGATAGACTGATTTCTTGCCCATCCTTCGGTGTGATGCCTTGCCAATCCTTCGGTGTGATGCCTTGCCATGGTGGCCTGATTTTTTTGCCTCTTTAGAAAAGTCCAGTCCAGTATGAAAGCTGGAAGGATTTTCCTGTTGCAACATAGAAGGCCTCTAGTCACATGCATGAGATCCAGAAGGCTTGCTTGAATCCCTTGCTTCATTGTCCTTTAGAGAAGCAGACCGTTGTGTTACATTTTGGCATGAACCAGATGATTCATGTTTTTGACCATCAAGAGATTTCTTGAGCTTATGATCATGTTGCATTCAGTTTCAGGATCTTTCTTCCTTTCACATGCTTGGTATCCAGCAAGCCTCCTATATTATCTTGAACCGATGCACACCTAAAGGACTCCGAACATTAATTTCTGAATTCCCAATGTCAATCTTGTTATGTGCAGGGAGCTTGAAGTCACCACCTGCTTCCTTTTCAAAGCAAAATGTTGGAATTCATTCCAACAAATGCATTCTAGGAGTTTCTCCCTACCTTTTCAGTTCTAGGATACTTCATCGTTGAACATGAGTTGGAATTCCAAGCTGAGGAGTGCAAAAGCCAAGAGATTGCTATACCTGTGCAAGTCCAGGATT
>NW_022204507.1:3757280-3805047 GCF_008831285.2 Nymphaea colorata | reverse complement strand
AGTGACGATCGGCAACCATGAAGGTTCATGAGTACCGTGGTGTAGGTACTGTGAATAGGTTTAAAATAGGGAGGGAAGCTGGTCGACCAAGGCAGGGCATCTTTCAGATGTGGTTTCATTAGCATATGTGTTTTCTATATGCTTTTGTGGTGATGCTGCTTTGTGTTGAAGTCGGTGATATACATGAGAGACTTCCTTCATAAAAAAGGACAAAAAGTTGCGGAAACTTGTTCTTCTGCTTGAAGAGCCACATTTAGCACATGTTGAATCATATAAATTAGACTGTCAATTGCTTCTGCTGTAACAGATTTGGATTTTTCATGTTGCCATGGTATTCATAATTCCTGTCTTTGATAGCCACCATATTGCCATGGGAAGCACAATCTACCAACTTCACATAAGTATTTTGATTCGAGCCTTTCTATTCCACCTCTAAGTCTGCGTCTTTCCCACCAAGACAGGAACTTTAATATCAACAATGTCATATCATGTAAATTAATGGTTTCTATTCAACGGGGTCCTTCCTCTCTTTTTCTACTTGTCTACCACTAAAAGTGAAAGTGAGGTGGAAGAAAGAAACAGAGTAAGAGCTCCATGCCCTTTGACTTCTCTTGCATGAAGAGAGCAAGAGGGAGAGAGACTAAGAGAGAGAGAGAGAGAGAGAGAGAGAGAGAGATGGGAATTACATGATTTGTTCTTATTTTAAATAGTAGTGTGTGCTGGCGAGTGAAAACGAGAGATGAGCCCGACAAATCCTAAGATCTGTTTTAGCAAAAGAACTGAAGTATGCAACTTTAGTTTGAAAGCGGAGAGCACTTCAGGACGTAGTGGATCCTTCAGGTCCCTTTTTCAACAGTACCGAGGAGTAACCAGTCATTACATAATCAAGATGGTTGAAGTTTTCTTGGGAATAAGATGAATGGTGAAGAAGTTTAACAACACTGTGATTGTTCTGATTCTCAAGATATAAGGAGCTACAAGTGTGCACCAGTGGCAACCTATTTCCCCATGTAACTTCTTATATAAGGTCATTTCAAACGTGCTGGCTCTTAGAGAGGCTTTAGGCAACACAATCCCAATTGTGAAATAAATTTTTCGTTGACCTATTATAGCCCCTGTTTAGATGGAGGGAAAGAATGGATTTGGGAAGAAAAGGAGAGGAAAGAAAATAGAATGAAACAAATTGTTATAAAAGCTTGTTTGAATAGAAAGAAAAAGAATTGTTTAAACTATGTTTGTTTAGACTACATAAAGGAAAAGAAAGAAATCATTTAAGTTGGTTTACCATAATACCCCAAAGACTCTAGAACTTATTATGCAAGTGAAATATTTTTGATTCAGTTATACGGCTGGATTCGAAGGGTCCCATGTCAATCTTTAAAAACCTATTTTATATGTAGCATAATATTTATTTATATATATATATATGTTTGTTTTCCTTATATAAATTTTAAATAATTTATCACCTTAAAATCAACAATGAAAGATAAACTTTAGCAACAGAGGACTTACGAATGTAAAACGCCAAGCATTTTATCTATGCAACCATTAACATGTGTGAAGGCCTTCATCTAAGAAATCCATTTATTTCTTGCTTCATATTAATAGGGATCCTTAGATAACTTTATAAGATATAATAATGGTTTCCATAAATTATTTCTTGCCATTCATACTTGCATCTCATCAATCATTTCCAATTTTGATCACAAATTGAAAATGTCATGCTATCGTTTAACAAGTGATGTCCAGTTCTTCATGCAAATGGAACTAATATATAGTGAGACCACCGGTGGCAGAGCTAGCAATTTCTGATTGAAGGGCACTCTGTTTAGTTTTAAACTTGAAGGGTCACTCATATGTAAAAGAAAAAAACAAAAGAAACAATAAAAGTCAATTATGTTTACATATGTAAATAAGGCAAAATTTGTAGGCTGGTGTGGGTAATTGACACACCAGCTACAATGTAACTCTGCCACTGGAGACCACCTTGCGTTACAGATTACCTCTTCATGTTTCACCACATGGCACTTGTATTTTTCACTCGTCATGTGATAAAAATATTTTGGAGATGAATATTTCAATTTGTTTGACTATCTTGGAAGGCTTGAAGTGAATTGTGGCTTCTGGAAGAAAGGAACATGCTTTTTGAGAGTGGCTCTAGCACCGTTAGTAGCCATTCTTTGGAATTTGTAATTTCTTTTGAATTTTGACTATGATGCTCTGAGCAGCAGTGATCATCTGAGGAATTTGATGTGAAAGGATGGAGGCCTCATAGTGGCCTACTCCTTTTGAACATTCAAGAAGGTGAGCCTGCATATGCAGGTGGGGACATTCCACTTGAAGGGAATGAAGACAATGAAGCAAAATGAGTTTGAATATTATAATGAAGATGAAGAAGATGAATAGATAAGTTGCATATTATAAATGTTTGATAGTATGATGTAAAAACAGTAAAAAGTTTATTGTAAAAGTCTTTAAGACCTCAAATTTTATCATGTTTATCATATCTTATCATTATTATGTCTGTAGATGAAGATTTGTTAATTTTTGTAATGTGTGTAATATTGTGATAAGTTGTTTTATATAGGAAACATTTTTCTTGGTTTTATCATAATTTATCGCTACTTTTTTTTTAATTGCGAATGCATTACAAAAATAAATTTACAATATGTTACCATACATATATAGGTTAGCCGGATCGATAAGTGATATCATACTGCTTTTACAAGATTGTTTCTTTCTTCAAATTAAGTTTCCTACAGTTTCAAGTATTGTCTTATGAGATTGAATAATAACCAGGTGGCCAAATTTGTTCAACAAAATTAAGAGCCTCAAGAGAAGTTGTCTAGGGCACTGGCAAAAATTGAGCAGGGAAATAAAGCTGCTACTATCTCGGAGGTTGTTCCATGTGAAGAATTGACAGAGTCTCATGGGGAGGAGGAGGAAATTTGGTGCAGAAGGCAATAAATTTTAGATACATGGGGTGATAGAAATCCAAGTTGTTTTCAAGTTGTAGTTCAAATAGAAATTATTTTTAATGATGATTAATTCTAACATTTAATTAAGAACTTTATTTTGAGTTGCACGCTGGGAAGGCACAAAATGACAAGAAAATGTGGATGAAGCTGGACTAGGGCTAGCTAGATGATAAAATCTTGAAGGGTCTGGTAATTAATAGCCATCTTTTTCTTTCTTAATAAGACCAGAAAAAATATGTTATCAATTAAACATTTTCATGATTTGGGTCAAATGACTCATAAATCCAGTGTTTCTTTGGCCAATGTTTGCCATGAGCCAGACCCAACTAGCATTCAATCGACCATTTTTTTTGTGTTAAGACTGAACCAATTCAAAAAATAAGTACATTCTATAGAGATCTTCCCTTGTGTCCAGTGAGCAAGAGGAGTATTTCATCCTACCGCTCAACAAGAGGGGTATTTCATCCCTAGAGCCAATTCTGTGTCAAGTGTCCCACAGTTGCATGTTCATTGAAATTCAACAGAATCAGCCTCTGTGATGGTAAATCCTAAATAAAATGTTATTATTTCATTGTCAGAAAATAAATAATGAATCATGACTAGTTTACACATATAATTGAGCAAGGTCATCTGTAGACTTAGATAATGTTTGTTATTTTTTGGGTTAGGCATCTTCCCAGATAGAAAACATACTAGAAGCATCAAACAAAGCAGGGAATATATATTATATATATATATATATATATATGAGTGTGTGTGTGTGTTGAAATTAGGCAGCTATTTCTGTGCTCGGATGGTTATTTTGTATTGTTAAAACCTGCCATGAAAGTTGGATTCCATAATTGAAAACCATGGTCAAGCAATTGATTGTTGCAAATGCATCTTTTGTTATGTTTTTTATCGACACCAAACAAACAAATAACCATCCAGCCGTGGAGGTTCATCTTTGAATCACTTGAATATTCAGAAATGATCACGCAAATCCGTTGTTAATCAGCCATTTTAATTACCCTTAAACAAGTTTAAAGTATGATGACATTCGTTTACTTTCCAGTCAACTTGTACAATAGATGGATCATATGAATATCCCATCAAAGGAAGTAGGATGGCCCAGCAAAGCAAAATTACTATGACATTTCAAAAAATTGATTCCTCATGACATGAATAATTTCACGCTAGCCCGCCAACTTATGATCTTAACCCCTTCTTTAGTGGTGGAGCCAAGACTTTTTGGCTCAAGGGCACGTGAAGTCACCGACCTGGGTCTGATGTGGGGACTATGATGTGACAGCAACTAGGTCCAGCATCGTCTCAACAATACTGTTGCAGGGCAATGGTGCACAGCAACCCACACTTCGCTTCAATACTTGCCTTCTTACAGCATGTTCACCACTTATTGTGGTTACCTAAGGAATACATTAAGATGTCACTCTTATTGATCAAATGGTGATTGGAATTCTTCAACACAAGAATATTCAAAAGCTATTACTTAAAATTGCTTGGATTGTGGAGAAGGATGCAGAAAACACAAAAAGTTGCATGCAATCCCCGGTAAATGATAAAAGAACTTGTTACATCACTAGCTAATGTCACCAGCCACCGTAAGTCCCCTGGCAAGATGGTCCAATCTTGGTATCTATAAATTATGACATAGAAAGTGGATTAATTACTGTCATTTGTATATTTAATTACCTATTTGATGTCTCATGAATAGAACGAGGGGCTCCCTCGACAGTTTCCGAACGCAAAAAAGCTCTTTGTTTTCACAAGGAGTGGCTGCCGGAAGTTCATGCAGCGCAATTGCATTATTATGCAAGAATTTTTTGTTAGGTACTGGAAAACTATATATTTTAAACTTAGAACATGGTAACTCCTCAACTTGATTGCAAGATAAGCTAAGCAAGGTTATAATCAATCACCAAAATATGGAGTACATCACTAACTTGTGGAGTTTGGTGCATGTAGGATGGAGAATCTACCAGAGTCCAAAAATCACCAAAATGGTTTTCAGCTAGAGATCAATCTGAAGAAAAATAGAACCCTAAAGGGGTAGTAGCAAAGCCAAATTTCTGACTGGGGGGTAGTATTAGTTTAACTTTCAACTTTAAGGTATATAAAAAAATTGAAAAAAAAAAGAAGTATCAATGACTGGTACGGGAAATTGCTTACAAAATCCGCAATGCGGCTCCATTACTTTTAAGGAGTCATTTGGAAGCAGGGACATTCATACAGTTTTCATAATAAGAACAACCACTAAATAGGTAGACAAAATTTGGGATGCTTAGCAGAAGTCTAACCGAGCGTGAGTGACTATACACAATTTCCCTGGATCTCTTTCCTCCAATGAAAAAGATTGAAAACCAGAAGATGACAAAACAGGACACATAATAACTACGTACCATGAAGAAGAGAAAAAAGATCTATTTAGATGGGTGCTTTATGTTACTTCGTGCCTAAGAAGGTGCAGTCCTTCCAGTTTTCACTTTTAACCTATACAAATCAGACCTTGGGGCATGCAATATATTGGATCATATAGATATGTAGCCCTCCACATACGTCAGCAGAAGTATATCGGATGCCCACCTAAGCAAGAAGTTAAGTCTAAGATGTCTGAGAAAACTTGTTCCTATAGATGGATAAGCAAATGCTAGTCCATCAATTCGAGATCCAATTCCAGATTTTTTAAAGTGATATCTCATCCACAGCATCGCATCGATTGAGAAATCAACATGCGATATCCCATGACAATAATGGTGGCCAAAGTGCAATTTCTTCTCTCCACCGCCTGCAGACCCGAAGCCCCGATATGAGATTGAGTTGTGTGCACATCCGAACGCACAAGTATGCAGTGGAAAAAAGATGGGGTTGGGGTACTTTTGAATTTGTTAATAAAATGATGTTTATTTTAGACATGTTAATTCTTTCATACATACATGCATATATATATATATATATATATATATATATATATATATATATATATATATCCTCTTCTTTGAAGATATGTCTTTTCTATAATACCTTTTCTTGGACTGGGTACTCTCCTTTCATTATGGCTGTTACATTAATACAAATATGTTCATGTTGTCCCATGTCCACCTGAACTCTAAACCTGGTTATATATGTGTCATACAAATGCAAAAAAATTTTTTGAACTGGTTATGATGAAAATAGTCCCAATTTACAACGAAAAAAAAAATTGGGAAGACAAAAGTGGAAGTTAAAAAAAAAAACTATAAAAGACATACCTTTTGAAAATTACTAAAATGTCTGCTTACTCTTGGGTATGTACTTTGGGTACCCTTGACTGGGCATTCAACTCAATCTACCCGAACTCAGCTGAACGCTCTCCACTCACTGCCTCTTCATGAGCAACTGTCGCCACCCTTTCTCTCTCTGTCTCTCTTTCGCTTTCTGATTTAGCCTGATTTGTTTCTTTATTCTAAAACAGCTCTTAAGGATGGTAGGAAGATTAATGGACGATGTGGGCTATTAGAGAGAGAGAAATGCATGGAATATTCTTGTGTCAGATTTCCTTTGCATCCATGGGTCACATTTTTCTTTGTTTGACAAGTAGCCTAAACCATTGCATCCAGCGTTGTTAGCCGACGTGAGGTCTGTGTGCATGACCTAGAAGAATGCCTCAGTAGGAAGCATATAAATATTAAACATCAATCAAGAAGAAGTTACATGGTGGTCCGGCCATCTGAAGAGCACGGCTGGACGTCGATGGATCGAGCCCAGTTTCTTGGACGGGCCTGCCCTGATTGCGTTTTGAGAAATCCAGGACTTGTCAAACACGATGAGCAGCCATTGACTCCACAGTTTTTCCAAAGGAAAAGGACTGACCTCATCGGTTCGCAGTTTGAATGGGTTGCCACAAAACACAGTTACTCGTCGGTGGCAAAGCTAGATATTCAGTGCTGACAGGCAGGCCCTTCAAAAAATCGGTGGCCGAGGGATGCCATATGCGAATCAGCAAAATAGCTACGGAGCTTTAGCAAGTAAACTAATAATTTTTGTGTGCCTGTGTGGGCAATTGCCCAGAGAAGCCCACATGTTCCTGCATCATTCTTGATAAATAGGAATTGCCTATTGTAATACTTATCAATCCGCCTTAATGGTAGTTTAATTCTTCATACTCTCACATTCTGTTTTTCTCTTGTAAAAGTTGGTTGGAATCAGCCGACTTGAATTGTAGGGGCTTGGCTTGGGTTGATCCAAAGTGTTATACAAATCGGCTAATATTTATTTATTTATTTATTTATGTTTACTTAGAAGAAACTCTCTTCTTCATAAAAACACCAAGGTGGATGTACTGTACATCGTTCAACTCGAATGTTGTTCTTGCCATGGTTTGCAGACAAGAGAAATAACACACTAGAATGTGACAGCGGCCACAAGATTCAAACCTTGAATTCCTTGCATATGAACTGCCTTGCAGCCCAGTTGCCCTATGTGCCTTGAGGCAATCAGCCAATCTTTATTCAAGTGATTCGGAATGAAGCATGATTTAGCCAATTCATCGCCAATCGCCCATTTCAAAAGACGCAGATGTGCTTACAGGTTTCTTTCAGTTTCCACTTGATTTTACATTTCATTCAGGGTTTGACAAAGTAGCTCCCAGCTTGATCTCACTCTCAAACTGCAGGCCAACACGGACCATCTACAGTCCAGCATCTGCAGTTTCGCATTGTTGAGGAATCGATCAATGACATCATTGGAGTTGGTCAAAGAGGTGCATCAACAGTTTAACCCAACCTGGGGATATCAAAGGGTTGGGTAAGGTCCGAGCAAGCTGGCTCTCACCTAAATGAATGTGGGTGAACCGGATCTGGAATAGCATTAGGCTGGACCAAGGCTTGACAAAGCCGTGCTTGGGCTGACCCAAGGCCTTTATTGGCAGTCCAAGCCTGTTCTGCTTAGTTATTGAGCCAGGGCCTGACCATCAACTTCATGTTTATCTTGTACTCGACCCGATATCTATCCTTATTTGAAACTCTTCACTTTTCAAATTGGCAAATCCATATCTGTTGTTGTACACCTCCCTGCAATGGATAATACGAAATATGAAATTCCAAAACTTTTGGAAGCAGAAGTGCAATTAAGCAAAACAAGCATGAAGTTTTACACACATCATCCCAACTATGTTGCATTCTTATCCTAACGTCACCTGCATGCCTTACCGCTCCTCCCCCTGTTCCAAAAAAATAAAATAAGCAAATAACCAAGTATTACTTCAAGTCAATAATTTCTGTGGAAACATTGAGTAACAGCAGAAAATCTCATGGGCAGCCGTTTTTTAGCCCCATGTAGTAATCCAAGCTGCCTCTTGTGAAATACTCATGCTCAACCTGAATTGTTTGGTTCCTCATCAACCAAGTGGAGTCAATCGAGTCTTCAGATCAGTGATGGCTTGGGAGCAAGAATGGATGCCTCTGAGATGGCTATCCAAGACTTGGTGGAGGAATTCCGTTGGGCAGCAACACAAACAGCCCCCATTGAGGAAATCCCACATCAAAAAGATTGTGGTTGAGTTAACTGTCCTAAAGAGCACAGTTGCTAGTGGGGCGACTAGTTAATGAGCTAAATACAGTTATTTGAGTCGATTTTTTCCCTCTTTACTTGCCTAGAAAATTCAATATAAGGAACTTCAACTTATTAACCGTGGTTAGTTGTCTCCTTGATTTGGTTGTTCACACTAAGATCCTGGTGGCTATATATTGAGAAATCTACAGTGATATTTCTACCATTCATCTTTGTAGTATAAGTGAACTATGCTCATGATACGTGCTCTGTTTAAAACCTCGAGTTTGTGTAATCCAGTTAGATTGTTAGTTCATCTTCTCCATCTCTAAGAGCCCTGTCCAGAGAAACCCTACATGATGCAGGAAAGGCAGAAATTAATAATATTTGCAAAATGAAGTGTTAAAGCAGGAGAGGTGCGTTGGGAGAATTCATATTAATGACATGCTTACGTGCCATGAGGAAGATCAAGGATCGGCATCTGCGTCCTCCTGTTTTGGATTCTTACATTTAATTCTGAAATCTTTTTGAAGAGAGCAAATGTCATCCAACCTCTCTGTAGAGCTTGGTCAGTTAGAATCTGAATTCACAAGCTCGAAAACGTTAGGAAAATTGGGCGTATATACACATATCAGATGGTTAATCAAAGTCCATCTGAAATAGCTAAATAGGGATTTAACTGTTCGTTTGGCTGCCAGGTCAGCCTAAAAACTAGGCCCTAACATGGTGGAGTGGGCAAGTAAAGAATATGAGTCTATTTTCAAAACATGGATTGGTTTTGGAAATTTTTAATTTTTATTTTATTTTTTATTTTTTCTGCTGAAATACTAGAACTATAAACTTTTGAACTGAGAGCAAAACGTTCAACTTCCTATGTATGTATGCTTTATTTGTAATTAATTTGATAGATGAGAAACGAAATTAAACTGATTACTTTACAAAACAAATCATCACAAGGTCTACATATCTAAGCTAACGTTTCTTCTTCCTGTTTATGTGGCTAAGGCCTTTTTCTCCCTTTCTCGGATGACAGAGTGTTTTATTTGAACAGAAATATGATCAGATATACCAAATGAACCATAAATATCCTAAAATTTTTTCACATTACTACAACAGCCAACATATTTCCTTATCGCTGTCCTTTCCATGTCATGACATTATTATTTTGCTTATGCTAGTTGCGTTTCAAGTTGTTTCTAATTCTTCCAAGGCCAAAAGGGGCCATGTATATGTAGGATTGTTAACCTAAAGGCCCATTTGACAAAAGAAACAGCTTATAAGTATTCTATGAATATGCCCAAAAAATCTTTGAAGAGACTCATGAACATTACAACAAATGTGTATCATAAATCTGTCTCAATCTTTAAAACGTATTCATAAAGCAGTTTACAAATTGTTCTCGTTGCCAACCTGTCCGATCCCAAGAGTTGCATATTTTTCATGTCTTGCTTCAGCTGTTTTGGATACAGAACTATTAAGTACGCCTTTCTTGCATGCTGAATTAAGGACTCTTAAATTGATTTTAGCATAAAGTTAGACGATAGATACAAGTGAAATCACCCAGGCAGGCTGGGGTGGAACAGGAGAAGAGCGGTGGGATTCTATCGAGTTTTCTTGAGTCCAGCCTAATTGGGTCCGAATTGGTTGTACGTTGGAGTTGATTTTGCAGTACGTACTTGGAGTTCGATCAGCTCAAAATTGGGTTCAAGTAACTTTAAATCCTATGTATTTACTGTAAAATGGCAAAGAATTTCACTCTGATCAAATCTTGATTTAGGTTTCTAACTACCTAAGACAACCGAATCCAGTTAATGACTGGATCTTATTTTCTCTCACGTGCCAGTTTAAACTACAATCGAACCTTGTGCTTGACCCTCGATAGTGAGGGGCTTGGTTGGTTACTGGTCTGGACTATGTTGAGAAATCGATCCTTGGGCCCAATAAACCTGGGTGTTGCCCAATCCATTTACTTAATGGACCTGGTCACCGAGGATGGGGGCTGTGTTACGGACTCAAGATGGCAGACTGTGTAGCTATGAATACCTATCATCCATAATTGAGGTAGATTAACTAATGTTTCTAATCTTGTTTAATTATGTGCTGAAATTCAAGGATTTTTCTTTTGGCATTCACAGAAATTGATTTGTACTTTAAAACTACCTTCTAAGAAGGTGTCCATACACTACAAGGGGTGGATCGTTGTGGTTCCACACACCCCCCCCCCCAACACACACACACATATATATATATATATGAATGATTGGTAGGTACTTGTCCATTTGGGTAAGTGATAAAAGCCAAGCCTCTTAAATTTGTGTTAAAAAGTGTTTTAAACAAAAAATGAACCTTCTAGTGTGTTTATAAACACTAGTTTAATATAAATCATGCTTTAGTTCCAGACTTTCTTTTCTAAAATTAATCTTTCCATTACCAAAATTTTGATGTTATAAGAGTTGTTCATTTTTTTATGATTAAGAAACATTATTTAAGCAAGAAAAAATTATTTGTTGCTCTGAAAATTATTCTTTAAGATCATACTTGTAAGGTGAGATTGTAAAAGCAAATATTTTAATAATTAATTTGATGGGTTTGTTTTTTCCCTCTTACCCAAGTGGTCTCGTTTTTGCCAACTTATATATATATATATATATATATATATATATATATAGAGAGAGAGAGAGAGAGAGAGAGTGAGCGAGTGAGCAAATGATGACTCTAGCTATTTATAGTCACCCTGCTATCTAACCAAGGCCGTCCATCTAATGCATATATATGGTTGAGAGAAAAACAAGAAGAAAAAGATGAAATTTAATACTAAATGACAAAAAGTCTATCACCATTTTTCATTGTTTTTTCTTAACCATCTATCATGATAGATCGAATGGCTCTTCCAGGGGCAGAACTAAGATTTTTTTAGGAGTGGGCCAAACAGTCCAACCTGCGGATCCGGGTGGGGCCAAACTGAACCCGAATCCAAACAATACAAGGCACAACTAAAAGTTTTCAATTTTTTCTATGTTTTTTTTTTTTCAATTTGCTGGGGTGAGGCCATGGCCCAGGCAGGCCCTCCGTCCCTGGTTCCACTTAAATGAGGATGACAATAAAAAGTTGGAGTCACCATTCAATTTTCTTATGTCTAACATTTTTGTAGAAACAGTGCACGTTTTGTTCTTGAAACCGAAATAAAAGTTTGATTTACTTACCAAAATCTAGTTACGTGCATGGTGTACAGCCTTTTAAAAAAAGCCAAGTGTACCATGACCCACTTGTATTGGGCCCCTCACCCACATTTTGGGGGTACTTGGCATGCACAAGATCCTATGCACAATGCATTTGTTTACTGGTCTATGCATATAACCAGATTTGCTCGCTTACCTACACAAGTCCTGGTGCTGCATGGGGCACCTCCTCCGGGATAGTCAATAACTACTGAAGGATCTTGCCTGCAGATGTCATTGTTGGGATTGAGATTGAGATCAACTGCAAAACTGGTCCGCAAAATATTTGAACCCACCACTAGCCAGAGATGTTGAACAAGAAGAAGAAGAAGAAGATGATGATGAAGGAGAATTCACAAGGTGAAATGGTGATGGCAAAGGTGATGAAGATATAGGAGTAGCTAGCTATAGGCCACTAACACATAATGGAGTGAGCAGACAGATGATTATACCTGTTAACTCCACCACCTGAGCTTCTTTGTTATGCATGGTTGCGGTGAACAAGTTTTGATCCCTGTTCAATATTTGTGGTCCTAAAATCCCTTCGAGCCAGCGCCTGTCTATCCAACCACAGAGGTTGTGTTGTGTTTTTTGCATGTATATATATATATATATATATATATATAGCTAACAGTAAACTGCTTTGCACGTTTAGTGCATGAAGTCAATACCACAAAAACTGTGGGCACTTTCATGTCAAGGGGCTTATGCCTCCAAAGTTTGACATTGTCAAGGAGGTCACCTATGAACAGAAATAAGCATGGCCATACCTCAATATAAATATATATATATATATATATGATTGTTATTTGTGGTATATAAAATTGTCATTTCCATCATCCTAGTTAATATATATGCAATTCTTTCTCAATAGCTATAGCGTACCTTGTCAGGCCAAAGACTTATAAAGCGG
Source organism: Nymphaea colorata (assembly GCF_008831285.2). NCBI lineage: Eukaryota > Viridiplantae > Streptophyta > Magnoliopsida > Nymphaeales > Nymphaeaceae > Nymphaea > Nymphaea colorata. Next base: position 3,792,412 of record NW_022204507.1, on the reverse strand, counting down.
CAACTCTCTAGTTTGATTCTCATGAGCATTATGCCCTCATGCCTTATGTAGTGGGGTGCAATACGTAAAGTTGTAGGGTACACCCTTGTTATCGCTGGTATGGACACAGCTTAAGACCTTAGTTTGAGAGAATGGTGAAGGGGCCTTGAACTTCTTTTCCTGATGTAAATTTTCCTCACCTGAAAATATGCATATTATATATATATATATATATATATATATATATATATAGAATATCGTTGTTTGAATCGCCCTGCTCAAGCATGCCAAATCAATTTTTGTGACCAACAAGTTTGCCGCCTATTAGTTAATGTTGGTTTTTAGTTTAAATAATATTATTTTAAAGGTTATTTGGTTTTATTTCATATCCTTATTCATTTATACTATTCTTTTTTTATCGCTTTGGACCTCGAAATATGAACACTTAATTAATTTCGTTGCAGAGACACGTAACGAACGGGTATGCTGATGTGCTTGCAGTACTGGCTAAATTCTTATGAATCTTCATGCCAGCCTAACGCCTCCAAAAAAAAAAAAAAGTCATGGAGACGTACCATTTGGTAGCATAATTTATAAATAATTACACGAAGAGCAGATTGGGGGCACGAATATGACAAAATTAATGTCAAAATATATTAAAGTTAAAAGTTCATTTTGATTGGTCAATGAAAAGAAGTACAGCTATTATAAAATATAAGATTGGATTCAATCCGCCAAGAATGATGTAATTTAGTTCACGAATATTCATCAAACCCAGGCCTTAGTTGGGTCTTTTACCTGGAAAACAAAAGATCATAATTGTGTAGGCATTTTGGTTAATATTTGTCAAACCCATGCCTTAGTTGGATTCAATCTGCCAAGAGCAAGCATTTTTGTTTTCTCATCACATGTCAACCAATCCACATCATATCTCAAAATCCTTCTAGTTACATGCGGCACTAGCGCTTAGTTTATTTTACCCACACGTCGAGTTCAGGTGATCTAACGTTTAATATTGTAATATGTTTCGGGGCCCATATCCACACGATAGATATCATGGTATGCCAACTACAATAATAATCTCTACCTTGGCAGTGTTTCATATTGGAAACTAATTAAGCACCAAATGACTTGTTCTGTGCTTGTTGCTCCCAAGTGGGGTGAACAATATCAACAACTAAGAATCCAGAGATTATGAGTTTAAACATGAAGTTAATCATTTGACTGGGAATGTCACGAATATGAAGCTAAGTAGCATATTTTGGAAGTGATAGTCTGAATCAGTTTGGATTATTGCACATTCCTGCAAAAATTAAGGCTTTTGGAAAAATCCATAATCGCAGACATGTTCAGAGGCTGGAAACCTTGTTTCTAGTGCATGCACATTTTTTTTAAAGCATAAACAAATAATCTATCCAAAAGTCAAAGATTATTACACATTTTGTAATTGTTGGCAGAATCTATCAAGCTTATAATGGTTCAAGGGTACATGTTACATCCCAGCTGGAAACTACAATCTTTCTAACTGTATATTTATCATCTATACTCTGTCATAACGTTATTTAATGGACACAACAAATAACTAGATATATCATTACGCATTCTATGCCACCAGATAAAAATGTGGAACATTGAACAATATCCTTGAGCATGTAAAGACACAACGAACTTTGAAAAATTCAGATAGTTTCAAAAGATTTATAATGAAATTTGAGCTGCACTTGTTTGTAGAAAATTTGGACTTCGGATGATTTTAATTCCTCTAGATCCAAATCTGAACAATAATTTATGCTATTGTCATATTCTGGCAGAGTCTCGGTGTCCAAAAAAGTTCTAATCCCTTTATCTAAATCATGAATTTCATCAAGCAACACACTTAATAGTAGACTACTATTATTCATAAAGTGCTTACACAGTAACACAATACATAAATGGACTTACTGAGGTTCACTTGCTAAGCATGTTACCAACGAGCATCCCACCTTCGTTTGATGCACACACTAAGTCAACCACTTCACTAGTTCACAAAGTGAGCACACGAGCACCTTCACATTCACTTTCACTCAGTTGAGACTCAATCGATACCACAATGAGCAGCACCTCTCTTTGTAGTGAGAAGATGTCGGTGGTGGAAAATTCCACCAGCTTCTTAAAACATCTCTTTTATTAGATCATAAGTGGCACCCAAAATGGGTACACCGACAAAGCAAGAAAAGAACATGAGTTCTCTCGACTCTTCAAAAGAGTCGGTGATGAACCGCTATAATTTCCCACTCATTACTGCCTTTTTACTTATAACACCTACAACTCTTCTCAACTTGGTGAATATCTGCACTGGCTGTCCCTTCAGCACCCTGATCTTCTAAAGCAATTTATAACAACTATATCTCTCCTCTGAACATCTTTTCTGTGATAAAGTGACATTGCACTTCATCCAAGCAAAGAAGATAGGATTTTCTCAAGTCTAATATTACCTTTAGTTTCTGAGTAGAGTCCCACTCACATCTTCTTTAATGTCTTCCAGTAATTGCATCACATTTTTGTACTGCTTGAGATGCTGCTATATTATATACTGTGTTTTTGTTGTAGATAGTGAAATTGTTGGTTGTCTTTCACTATACCGTGAAATTGTCTCACTTCCAAGACTGAACGTCTCTTTAGTAGTCTATCTACAAGCCAACAAATCTCAAGCATCATCTGCAGCACAATGACCGATGACTTGACAAGCTGATCCGCTTTTGTAGAGTAAATAGCTAGTAGTTTCTTTAGCATACTTTAATATTGTTCTCACTGCTTCTAAATGTAGCTCCCTTGGGGTTTTCATGAATCTACTCACAATACAAACTATATATGCAATGTTTGGTCTTGACAAGGTTAAGTATATTAAGTTTCTAACCTGTTGCTGGTACATAGTGATGTCTTCTAGCTTTTCTTCATCAATTCTGGCATAGTACTCATCTCAATTAGTTTTGAGATAGGTTTGGAATAGAACATATCATACTTACAAAGTAAGTTATTGACATATTTCATTTTGACTTAAAAATAGTTCTTTAGATTGGTAATCAATTTTAAATCCAAGGAAATGTCTGAACTCTCCCCCAGCTCTTTCATTTCAAATCTCAATGTGAGATGTTCATAAATGAGATTAATGTCTTCCTTACCATCTTCATTAATAATTAAGTCATCAACATAAATTAACATCATATTAATCTTTGTATTTTTTGTCTGGATGAGAGACTGAAATATGCTAAAGTGACTTGGAATCTGTTAAACACTAAGAATTCAGCTATCTTTCCATACCATGCTATGGGTGTGTGTCTTCCTCAATTTGCAGACATAGTCTGGCTTATCTATAAATCTAAATCTTTCAGGTTGTTCCATGTAGATTTCATGGTCAAACTCTCCATGCGAAAAGGCATTCTTCACATCCATCCGCCTTAGCTTCCAAGACTTGGTTGCAACGACAACTATCAACACATGTACATATGTGATCTTAGCAACAAGACTGAAATTCTCTTAAAAGTCAATACCATAATGATATGAAAATCTACTCATGATCAGATGAGCCATGTATCTATCAATCGAGTCATCTACCTTTCTTGTTATTTTGTAAATATACTTGCTTGTAATGGGTTTTACTCTTGTAGCTTCAGTACAAGCTCCTAGGTATGCTTTTGCATCAATACCTTCATCTTATCTTTCATTGCAGCTTGCCATCTTTCAACACATTTTGGTTCTTTGAAAGAAACTAGCTCGATCTTCAACAGGATGGCATATTCAGGGTTCAAATCAGTTCACTTGTTGTACTGAAAAGTCAGTGATCACGTTAAAACAATTGCAAAGTGCATGAATAATAGGCACTGCAACTCCTAAAATAATTACACCTTTCAGAATGACTACCAAGATGCATGTGCAGACACTTAATCTCCTCACCTTTCACCCACTATTCTTAATAACGTTTCCAAAATCCGCTCTTATACTTCATCTTTAAGCCAAGTGGGAAAAACCCCCATATCCTTTTCATATGGAAATTTTCTAAGCTGGAATTTTCAAATAAATGGTTTTGTCCCCATGTCTTCAGCTGTCTCCACGTGCCATAACTTCTTCAAAGCTCTCCCACAAAGAAATTCTTGAACACCACTATCCAAACCAACTAAGCTACCTCTTGGTATCTTCTCCACCGTAGAAATCTTCATATCCTTTCTTACTTTGTAAACGTCCTCCCACAACATAGAATCAGCATATATGTTACAGCAAGTCACATAAATTGCACCAACAACACTTTCTGTTTCTTGAATATATTTCACAACTTCCTCAGCTATCTTAAACTGTCCATAAATTTTACATGAGTTTAACAATGAGAGCAACACACTTCATGGGCATCTTTTGCACCATTTTTTGTGCTCCTTGTACAAATCCTGCTCATCCCAGAAGGTCGACGCACTCATACTCCCCTACACATTCCTTTTTCCTCTGGAAGTGACACACACTCACCAAGCTCTAAACTCTCACATACTTGTATTGTCTCTTTCCATAGTTGCTTTTGGGAAGAAATAATTTTTGCAAAAGAAAGGTGAAACGTGCTGATTTTGGAGCTAGTTGTACTCTTCAGTTCTTACATGGTCAGTTTTATTTTATTTTGGCGGTCAATATGTCCTTTGTATCCTCTATTCATTTGCTTTTAAGTTTAGCTAACCAATGTTGTGCCAAACAGAAACACCTTGATGAAGTAATGTTTGGACTACAAGGTCACTTATCCTGAAGATTGGATGGGTAAATTTTTTTTGTAATTGATGGCAGGTTCAGTTACGTTTGCAATGGTCAAGCACATGTTTGTGCAACGCTAGCAGAATCCTTCAAGCTACATATTTATTCTCTATATATGCCCTATCATTGTTTATAGAACATAACAGATAAATAGATACATCATTGCATATTCTAAGCTACCAAATGAAAATGTTGAATACCAGATGACATCTTTGTGGACGTTAAATCACAAGAAGGTTGGTTTACTTCACTTTGTCTCAAAAGATCAAATAATTCACACATCAAACCTTCATATACATGTCGGCCTAGAGCTTTATTCAACAAATCACGCAAACAGGTCTTCATTCATCCTTGGAACCATAAAATTTAAATTTTCAAAAGCTCAAGGTGGGGCCATGGCCCCTGCCAGCCCTACTTGGCTACGCCTCTTGTCAGATAACTAAGGCTTCTCCATGGTTCAAGCGTGACTATATGTTTTTGGCTTCATGATACCTCTCATCAGCCCTACAAGGTATATTTGGTCATTAATATTCACTAAAAATCTTAGAGATTATATTATCTGATTATCTCAGAACGTGATACCATGTCTAAAAATCTTAAATACGTGGCTGTTTCTAAGGGAAATATACAGTCATCTGCACATGTGAGGTGTTATGAGTCGATCTGACTATATGTTTTTGGTTAATGAAGAACATAGGATGCCAGAACACTAAAACTGTCATGGGACTGAACATTTGGACGGCCATAAGTTCAGCACCAGTGATCAAATTTCAGGTGAAACGTTGGGATGAATCTCACAAGTAAACATTTGTCCTGACCTCAATGGCCAAGGAAATTATTGGTTGGGCCTCTATGAGCAAAATCTAACAGTCAACTGGCAACTTGGAAGAATAGAAACCATGTCCTACACAGGTAAGTTATGCCTTTTGAAGTATATCATTTGCGACTGCAGTATCAACTTTTGGGCCTCAAGGAAGCCAACTTAGCTTTATTTTGAGTGTTAAAGATTTATCACAGCTTTATTAGATTTTATAAGGAGAGTACCTTTAAAAGTATTCATTTCGTATTAGTAAACCATATTATAAAATGAAAAAGAAAACATGCTCAAATTTTGCAATACTACTATTTTGCATTCCTCTTTTCCCTTTTATTTCTTGAAAATTACTAAAATATGCATGAATTTTCTCAATTCAGAGGCTACCATTTTCTCTTGATTTCAGATAAATATTCTTACTTCAACATCAAAAGTTTAGACATTATATATATATATATATATATATTTTTTTTTATATATATATAATATATATATATATATATATATATATATATATTATATATATATATATATATGCACACACACTCATCCTTGCCATAATGGAATGCCCATATTTTTTAATTTCTTTTGCCCTGAATACATGCTGCGACACCCTGTAGAAAATTTGGGCCTTGGATGTTCTTAAATTCCAACTCCCATATTCAAATTCAAATAACCCATAACTTATGTGCAGAAAATCCCAAAGAGTCCCAATACCCCTCTTCGCACCCACCCCGTCCTCAGGGGCATCAAATGTGAATCAGCAAAAAATCTTTTAAATTGAGGTTTTGAGGAAAATTTTTAAGAGAAAGAGATCGCCCGTCGGTAGAGGTCCAACCATTCCTGCCACCTTTACTAGGGGTAATTGAACCAAGGACTAAGGATCATTTGGATCATGTACGAGTTATTGATGCAAATCTCATATTCTTGTGCATTGAGGTTTTGGATTCAAGAATCAAAGTTCATCTTGAATAAGTGACTTGCTTTTGAAAATAAATTCTCTGGAAAATGATTTGAAAAGTTATTTGAAGATTGGAGGGTTTTCAAATTGATTTTGAAAACTTTTGTTTTGTCATTTATCTTGAAATCCACGATTCTTGGAAGTGGTTTTAGTTGAGGATTTTGTAGATTGAAATTGAGTTCCTTGTTTTGAACTCAAGATGATTTTTTGTTTGAAATTATGATTGTCTTATGATCAATTTTTGAGAAAATCGTTAAGTTACCTTAACAAGAAAAATTGATTTTGAATTCTCCTTTGCCAAATCGGGTGATTTGGTTTAAGATATTAGAAACTTGAGATTTAATTAGGTAGAGTTGTAAATGATGTTTTGGTCTGATCCTGAGCAACCAACTTAATTTTGTTATAACCAGAGTATCTATCCATAGAAGAGAACATAGCATGGCATATGGTACTGTCTACGAACAAGTCGATGTTTGGAAGTGGATAGTGGTTCTTGGTGTGACTTTATAAATCTCTCAAATCGATGCAGATTCGAATTTTACCATTTTTCTTTGGGACTACCATGATGTTTGCTAACCATTCAGGATAGCCATTTGTTTTTTATGAACATAGCCTTTAGTAGGTCTTCTAGGTCTTCCTTAACTTGTCCCTCAAGACAAGGATCTAGTTTCCTCAACTTTTATTTAATTGGCTTGCATTCTGGTTTCATAGGCAATCGATGCTCAACTAATTTTGTATCAAGTACCGGCATGTCTTCATAAGTTTCATTGTTGAAGAAAATGAGGCCCGTGGTGCAAGTCACCATAGAGTTTTTGTATTTGTCTGCGACACTCCTACATAGTGAAACAAGGTTGACATAATGGGAATATGTTTTACCAAATTCTTGTAGTTGGACGTATTGATGTCCATGCCTTTCTAGAAATGGCCAACTCTGTTTTTCTATGAGTTTAAGGATCAAGTTTAGAGCTTTGACTTGACCTTGATTAACAAGGAACTGATTTTAAATTGGCTCTCTAGGGTCACCTTTTGGCTCTCGCAAACCCATAATGCTGGAAAATTCATCTAGGGTGATTGTCGTTTCACCTCATGGGAACCAGAATGTATTGGTCCTTGGGTTCTATCTTTCAGCAATTGCATGGATTAGACTATCGTTGATAGGTTGCATGGCAAGACTGACTGCTTCTTCGAGACCGCAATCCTCTAAGTGGACTGAAAACATATATCGAAAAGTTGGGTACCATGAAAAATACCATTGAGGAAGGTAGACTCCACTTGGGATGATTCGAAGTCCAGATCGACCTTGACACAACCTGAATAGGATGTGGTCATATGGAAAATGCTTTATGAGTCCATCTGGACAATAGAAAGTATTAAATGTTGACATAAATTGACCCAACAGAGACTCGAGAAGAGATTTAACATTAGGTTTAGACATGGGTTTGGAAACAAGGTAAAACATCAGATCTCATGCATCAAACAAGCAATTAATGAAAATTTGATAATGCATTCCCTAGGACTCTTGCCTATATGCATTGTTTTGAAAGTTGGTCTTGGAACCTATAGAGAATAAATGAGTTCTTGATTTATCCAAAATTTAAGATGTGCATATATACCAAATCTATGGTACTGACATAGACTCCTCCAAGGGTTTTCTAGATTTGGGCTCTCTAGTTTTCCTTGTTCACCCATTGTTATACCGGGACTATTGTCCGTTTTGGTACTAATGGGAGGACTTTTAGTGCAATTGAGTAGTTAGTTCTAAGGCTATAACTTCGATTAATGTCATATAAATAGTCCAGCAACATGATGACTGGGATATGACACAGGTGAGGATTTGTTTTTCAAAATTTATAAGAAGACAAAATAGATGGCTCTATTGCATATATTCCTAAGCGATAGATTTGAAAATAAGAGAGCACACATGGGTTCCATACAACTCCTGAATTGAGGAGGGGTAGAATAAATTGAAATAAAAGGAGTTCATGGAATCTCCTCAATGTTTACTAAACACATTTTCGCCAAGATTATGAATGCATTGCATGTGTTTTTTTTGAAAGTTAAGTTAAGTCTACAAATTTTTGTAGCAACATGACTTGGTTACCGTTTTTAACTCAAGTTTGGATCACTTAATTTCTTGAGAAAGTGAATGTGGTGCTATTAGCTTTAAGTGATTATGAATGTGTGAAATGAGAAGGAAAACTATGTGAAACATGCATCCTTTACTCTCTCATAATATCTCAAAATTTATACCTTTGAAACATTCAAGCTTCACAATCTTATAATTTCTCAAAGTCCATTACACACTATACAATCTACACTTAAAGATTGATTTTAATTAAAATGTAGGACTTTCTCTAAATGTGCTTATCATATTATTAAGCACATGAATTAGAGACACAGTCTATAAGCTTGAGACTTAACAAAAAAAAAAATCAAAATGATGAAAAATATACAAATGATGCCAAAATCAATTTTCAAAATAGATGGGAGACGTGGATGACATCTACTTTTGTCTCAAAATTGTGATAAAAATCAGATTTTATTCTGATTTAATTCCTTAAAATTAAAATATTGATTCTAAGAGTGTTTGACTCCTAGAAAATGATGACAATCGATTCGACTCCATACGAACTAGACACCCAAGTCGCCAAAAAGTATGTGCCATATACTTTCATTCATGTTGTGGTTTGTCTACAAGTGAATTAAACACCTAAATTGGCAAAAAAAATGTGAATCACCTAAATTGGCAAAAAGAATGTGCCATGTGCTTTCATTCATGTGATAAAGTTCTAAGAACCTTTCGTTTTTCCCAAAATCAAACTAAAGTCAAGATTATTGTGCTAAAAGATCCATTCATTTCTTGGATTATTAAAACATATTTGATATTGTTCTTTTGGGGATACAAAGAATAGGGTCTTAAGTATGATCTTAAATTATTCTTCAGATTTTATCAATCATATGTAAGTTTGAAAATTGATGAAATTTTAAAAGGCTTTTAGAAAGCAGATTAGGTAGGACTAGATTTTTTTTTTGTTTTTCTACAAGACATAGTCGCTTTGTGGCTGAAGGTTGTAAAGCTTGTAAACTTTGAAATTCTTAAATTAACCCTTGCAAAGTATGATTTAATTTCAGCAACTTGCATACACTTCACCACGAGTTGCTGAAATTAAACAAATTTTAAGATGAAAGAAAAGTGATTTCATAGTTTTGCACTATGAAAATCAATAAAATGATCCCCTTTCTCAAAAACTAGTTTGGAAACATGTTCCAACCTGATTTTAAATGAGGAAAATGACTTTTAACAAGAGATTGCACGTATATATATATATATATATATATATATATATATATATATATATATATATATATATATATATATATATATATATATATATATATATAATATCACTTACATCTTAAACTGAAATTTTATCAAGGGACCGCATGATTCATGAATCATGATGATTCAAGGCTGGGTTCTTTTATATAGGATGATTGAAAACTAGTTTCTAATCTCCTCTACTACCCTTGATCAATTAAATTGAATTGTATGAATCAAAACCACCTAAAATGAGAAGAAAAACAAGACAATGTTCAAGCAAATTCGTCCATAATTTTGCCATGCCTGGGTGGATCACATTCATAAGAATGTATCCATCCTTAATAGACATTTTCATCATATATGTTGCAGCAAAATCACTCTCTCACCATGGGATTCTCTCATGTTAGGGAGCTCAAAATGGTTTTAAGCTTGTTGTTTTGAAAGAGACGTGGCCTTGGGCAGGGGCAGAGCTAGGATTTTTTTCAGGGGCGGGCCAAACGGTCCAACGAACTATAATATATTATATTATATTATATATATATTATATTATATATATATATATACTCACACACTTTAGATAATATTTGCAAATCATAGTATAGTAGAAGTGAACATATGTCGTTTATAATTGCCCACGTCATGAACATGAAGTGCAATCTGTCCTACAACACAGTTAATAATTGTTTGTGTCATTGGCACAAAGCGAGATCTGTCCTCAGTAGATAAGGTGCTCTATTTCTATTACAGTAATGTAAGTGTGAGCAGTGAACATATGGTAGACATAAGCTAGGCTACTTGTCAAATTTTAAAGCATAGCACGATATTCATATTCCAAATTGGCAGCTTGCAGAAGCTTTCAAGAAGATGCACCCATTAGGAAGAACTTACAAAACAAATTCCTGACTTGATGCTCAAAGTTAAGCTCAAACCCCTGAAAAGCAAGACCAATCAATAGTATTGTATCTTAGTCCCTCAATTGACAGTATTCAAGTGGCAATAGTAAACATTTGACTATAGTTTCATATAACTGCAAATGGGCATCAGCAGTCTTCTTTTTTGAAGAAAATATTTGATATCCTAAGGGTTCAGAATTCCCTAGTTGAAACTCATACCTTGAAAAGATTTATAAACCTATGGCTTTTTTATTGTTTAGATATTAATATTCATTAAGACTAATCTTAAAATAAACTGTTAAATTATCTCTTTTGGCTTATAAAATCTGATATATACTAAAGAAAACATGTTTTTTTCTTGATGTGGCTTACCGCATCAGGTATGCCGATCACATCCACATGATTAGTTTACCAAAATGTTTCAATGAGTACCAAAAACGGAAAAGCATAGGCCGATTTGGACATACAAACACTTTTTTCTTTTTAAAATAAAGAACAAGACTACATTTTTATGGAATCGGCCTTGTTATCTTATACAAGAATGACAGTCTATTTAATATTGATATTCTGTCCATAAGTCAACAGTAATTAACCTCAGGAACTGTTTTGCAAAAATTCGTAGAGAAGCCAATGAGTTCCATTAAAGGATGGGAGGAAATCACCTGGGATTCTGGGAAAGAGGTAATTTGATGAGATGCGCTACGGCTATCAAGTATAGGAAAGGAATATTCAAACCACACAAACTTGTTCATACCATTATTGTTTACTGCACATCCAAAACAACAACCGAAGAACAAAAACTGCAATATTTTGACAAAGCACACAAATAGATTCAGATATGGTTATGTTCCTGCTCCCTGGATGCTTGTTGCCTAATAATTATATATTACAGAAATGAAGGTAAATTACACGTAAAAACCCCTAAATTCAAACAATGATTGTGGCTTTTCTTCGAACCACTACAGTAGGGATTTGCGGCTGAATTTTAAGCGACCTACTTAGGGAATCAGTAAATGGTAAAAACAGAGATTGGATGTTTACTCATTGTGTTGTTTATATAGTATAATTTCTTACAATTTTGAAGGGACATATATTGCATTATCCCACCCTACTATATATCAATCATCCACAACTTTAATATTTCACTGTAAAAAGCGTAACAATAATAAATTGGTCTTATGTCCGACCAATTTTGATCGTCTAGTTCTGAATCAAAGCTAAAGATAATACAGCAGCACTGCCAGCACAGACTGAATCAAAAGCAATAGAATAGGGTGAAGTAACAGTAATAAAAGCATCCTCCCAAAGAAAAGGTAGAGCCGCAGAGCAGAAGCACAACAACTGAATGATATAGAGAAAGAAATGTTCACTTGTGAGCAGCAGAAGACACAAATGGCTACCTAGGGCTGCAGACGAAGAGAGGAACAAAAGCGTGAGAGAAAGATGGATGAGAGAGAAAATAAAGTGTGGTAGATGCCATTGCCGATGGAATCCAGACCAGGTGATTTCCGATGAGCATGTGCCGATTTGCTGACACAATCTGCTTTCTTCCGAATCCCCTGTGTTGTGGGCCACCGAGGGAGTGAGCAAGAAAGAGCCAGGGCAGGGATTGTGGGCCATTGCAGAGAGAGAGGGCCCCTGTGCTATGGTTGTGGGCCATTGCAGGGAGAGAGGGAGCGAGAGAGAGCCAGAGAGGCCTGTGCTGTGGCTGTGGGCCAGGGCAGGGATTGGGAGCGAGCGAACGAGAGCCAAAGAGGCTTGTGCTGTGGTTGAGGGCTAGGGTAGGGGGGGAAGGAGCGAGTGAGAGAGAGCCAGAGAGGGTGGGGCCATCGCTCGACTGTGTTGTGGGCCAGAGAGGTAGGGGAGCGAGAGAGAGGGGTGACACAGGGAAGGGCAAGAGATGGAGGGAGCAAGCGAGAGGGGGAAATAGGGTAGGGCGACTGCGAGAGAGGGAGGGAGCGAGCGAGAGAGAGGACGGGGCTGGCGAGCAACGGGTGGGGTCTAGACGAGGGATGGGTCAGACAAAGCTTAAAAAAATTGATTTTTCAAATATCATTTTTTTTTTGGGCTGACCCGAGCCATGGCCAAGGCGGGCCCCCCTTCCATCCGCCCCTAGCCTTGGGGCCTTTTCAAAATTTGATTCATGGGTTCATCTTTTAGAAAAACCGAGTCACTTATGTGTACATTTAATTGTAGTTTTTCTCTAATTTGACATCATTCTAAATGAAAATAAACTCTTCCCACAAGTGCTTAAATTAAAATAAGAGCAAGAAACTGAAATGGATGAAAATGGATTAGAGTCACCTATCTTATGGTCGGTCTTGATGATTGATCTTCCTCCTTGCTTGTTTTCTAAAACAAGCAATCGTAAGTAAGAATTCGAGCTTAGCAAAGGAAAAGAAGAAGAATGACTTGCTGGAATTTGTAGTGGGAAGCATCTGACCATGAAAATCCTAAGGGTTCACTTAAGCACCCTAACTTAGTAAAATCAATGGAGAGAATAGGATAAGATGAAGAAGAAATGAGAACATGGGCAGAAGAGGGCTTGGATGATTTTTCCTTCTCATCCTTGGCTTCTCCCTCCTTGCAACTTGATAAAAACTTCAAAAATTCATCCTCCTCCTTGGTTGCGAAGGGGGAGTTTATACAGAGGAGAAGATGGGTTTAACCACATTTTTAACTCACATTGTAAACTCACTTAAGACTTTGGGGACTTGTAAAATGAGTTAAAGAGGTTTAATGGCTTTAATTGACCACAACCAACTCATTTACACGAGCTACGAGGGCTGGGCTAAATGTGGTCATCCTTAGTTCAGACCTAGCTACCCAACTTTGACCAAAATTTTTGAACGAAAATGCTCTTGCAGAGGGTTTTGTCTTATTTTATTTTATTTATTTATTTTTTTGTTTGAAATTGAGCTTGTTAGGTTAAAACTTAGTTACTAAGCTCTACATGTTATTGAATTATGACAATTCAATTTAAATTTGAATAAAATTTGAAAATTCTATCAAATTTGATTCGAAAAAAGGTATTTTCGTGTATTACTTGATTGAAAATAGATTTCATCTGAATCAAACTTTGGTTTGAAATATTGAATTTCAATTTCATATTTGATTTATGCATTTGATAAATCTAAATGTATATTTGCCTTTCATAAAATCTTAAATTAGGTTTTCTAATCTCAATTGATCATAGAAGGACAAAATTGTTCAGATTGGTCAAATTTGACCAATTGACCAAAGTCAAAGCTCATTTGCAAGTAATTTGACTTGGCTTGAGGTAAGTTGATGAATTTGACTAAAAAGGCTCTTAATTGAGCAAAATTGTTCTTTGACTGAGTTTAGTCAAAGTGGATTCGATCTGGTCCAGTTCTATTTTTGTCCACTAATTTGGTCTTGGGACAGACCTACCCTTTTGATTGAACTGAGCTCATGGTGACTGAGCCTTGCTGAAATTAGCGCTAGATTTGGGTGCACGCAGGTCAAACCTACTTTGATTAAGTAAGTTTGGCGAGTTTAATTCTAACACTTTGAAAATGATTTTTTTATTTAATTGAAGATTGATATTTTTGGAAAAAGGGGGTGTGTGACCTCTTGGGTGGGCTTTTTGACCACACGGGCTTAGTGGGGCCCACACGTGGGTCCCACATAGCATTCTAGACCAAATTAGATCCAATTTTTGGATTTAAATCAAAATTTGAATTTTGCATTCGGATATGGATTTCAAATGGCATTTGAAATTAGATTTACATTCCAAATAACATTTGTAATTGGATTTGGATTCCAAATCCTTATTGGGAACTAGTTTAGACTTATACTCATGCTTTGGGATTCGTGTCACCAGTCAAATTCATGAACTGAATCTAAATTGTCCTTTAAATTTTGACATTTCTTCAATTTTGATCTGAAAAAATTTGGGGTGTTAACAAACCCAAATAATTTTAAATAAAAACTTTGATAAAGCTTCACTAACCAAATCTCGAAGATGAAATCAAAGTTGCTGAGAAAGTGAACTTAACCAAGCAACATAAAAATGCACTTGACCATCATTGATTAAAAAAATGCTTACAATGTCGAAAGACCCATAAAAAGAACTCAACAAAGAATGAAAGCCCCAAAAGCACGCATGCACCACTCCACACTCGAGATGCTCGCTTAAGACACACCGTGAGCTTTTGGCCAATGATGGGACCCACGACGAGCTCACCGACAACACAAAAGAGAACCTATGGTAAAGAGTCGGTGACAGAATGCAACGCACCCACACTCTTACCCGCACCACGACTGGTGGGAGTCGCCACACCCACACCCTTACGTGCACCACGCGTACCCCCACTCTCACCTGCACCACCACTGCTACACGGTGCCGCACCCGTACACTTACCTGGACCACCCACATGACCCATACTGTAACTCGAGTAAGTTGACTGCACATGAGAAAGTTTCTGTCATTTTACAACTCCATGCAATAGCGTACCGGGACCTGACGTGTAACTCAAACCCGTGTAACTCAAACCCGTGTAACTTGTTGCAGGACTGCTGGACTGTGCTTGCTGTACACCTCCCTGCAATGACGTACTGTAACTTGTTGCACGACTTCTGGACTGTGCACCAGAACGCCGCTGTTGTGGTACACCTCCCTGCAATGGCGAACTGCAGCCCGAGTAACTTGCTGTGCAACCGCTGGACTGTGCACCAGAAGGCCACTGTTGTGATACACCTCCCTGCGATGGCCTACTGTAGACCGAGTAACTTGCCGCACAACTGCTGGGCTGTGCACCAGAAGGCCGCTGTTGTGGTACACCTCTCTGCGATGGCCTACTGCAGCCCAAGTAACTTGATTCACAACCGTTGGAGGGTGCACCAGAAGGCCGCTGTTGTGGTACACTTCCCTGCAATGGATAATATGAAATAATTGAATTCCAATACTTTTGGAAGCAGAAGTGCAATTAAGCAAAACAAGCGTGAAATTTTACACACATCAGCCCCACAGAGTTGCATTCTTATCGTAATGTCACCAGCAATGCTTTGCGCTCCACCCTTGTTAAGAAAAAGAGAGCAAATAACCAAGTATTATTTCAAGTCCATAAGGTCTGAGGAAACATTGAGCAACAGCAGAAAATCTGGTGGGCAGCCATTTTAAGCCCCATATAGTAATCCAAGCGGCCTCTTGTGAAATCTCATGTTTAACCTGAATTGTTTGGTTTCTCATCAACCAAGCGAGGATCAAGCTAAATACAGTTATTTGAGGTGATTTTTTTTCTCTCTGCAGTTTCTTACAAAATCTAATACAAATTGACACTAACTTATTAAGCATAGCTAGCGTTCTCCTCGATTTAGTTCTTCACCCTATATTGAGAAATCTACAATGATATTTCTGCCATTTGACTTTGCAGTAGGGCTATGATAAGTGAAAGATGCTCATGATATGTGCTCTGTTTAAAACCTCGACCTTGTGTAATCCAGTGACATTGCCTGTTCATCTTCTCCTTCGCGAATAACCCTGTTCAGATGAAATCTACGTGATGGAGGAAAAGCATAAATTATTACAATCTGCAAAATGAAGTGTTGAAGCAGGAGAGGTGCATTGGAAGAATTCAGATTAGAAATGATTACGTTGCAACTGGAAGATGACGGAACAGTGTCATTGTTATCCTGCTCCGGACAGAACAGTGATTGATTCTGGAAACCCTTGAACAAGGAACCTCTCTGTAAAGCTTGGTCCGTTAACAGCTGAATGCACAAGTAGGTACATCAATTGGACATATATACACATATCAGATGATTAATCAAATCCATATGCAATAGCTAAATAGATATTTTACCTTTTCGTTTGGCCGCCGGGTCAGCCTAAAAACTATGAGTCTATATTCAAAACTTGGATTGGTTTTGGAATTTTTTATTTTATTTCCTTTTCTTTCTTCTGCTGAACTACCTAAACTATAAACTTCTGCACTGACTGCAAAAAAATTGACTTCCTATGTATGTTTTATTTGTAATTAGTTTGATGGATGAGAAATGAAATTATGACTAATTTACAAAACAAATCATCACAAGTTCTAGATATCTAAGCTATGTTTCTTCTTGCTGTTTATGTGGCTATGGCCTTTTTATCCCTCTCTCGGAGGACACAGTTTTTTATTCAAAATCTGATGAGATCTATCAATATCCAGAAATTCTTTCATATTACTACAACAGCTAAAGTATTTCCTTATAACTGTACTTTCCATGTCATGACATGATTATTTTGCTTATGCGAGTTGGGTTCCTAATTTTTTCCAAGGCCGACAGGGGCCATGTTTAAGTAGTATTGTAAACCTAAAGGCTCATTTGAATATGCCCAAAAAATCTCTCGACAGAACAAATGTGTTTTATGAATTTGTCTCAATTTTTAAGACATATTTATAGAACATATTACAAATTGTTCTCCTTCCCAAACAGCCTGATCCTAAAAGTCGCATGTTTTGCATGTCTTGTTTCAGCTGTCTGGGTGCAGAACAATTAAGTTGGATGGCAAATTAATGAGATTCTTAAATTGTTCATAGCATTAAGGTAGAGGATACAAGTGAAATCACCCAGGCAGGCTGGGATGAAGCAAGTGAAGAGAGGAGGAATTCTGTCGAGTTTTCTTGAGTTCAGCCTAATTGGGTCCCAATTGGTTGTACGGCGGAGTTGAATTTGCAATACTTGGAGCTCGATGAGCCCAAACTTGGGTTCAAGTAACTTAATCCTATATTTACTATAAAATGGCTCAGAATTTCACTCTCAAATCTAGACTTGGGTTTATAACTATCTAAGACAACCGAATTATGTTAATAACTGGATCTTAAACCCGGGATAATGAGGGGCTGGTCACTGATCTGGACTATGCGAGAAGTCGGTCCTTCGGCATGGGTGTTTCCTAACCCATTTGCTTAATTGAGCTGGTTAACAAGGGCGTCGGCTGTGTTATGGACTCAAGATCGTAGACTAGTTAACTATGGAAACTTATCATCCATAATTGGGGTAGATTAATTAATGTTTCTAATCATGTTTAATTATGTGCTGAAATTCAAGGATTTTTCTTTTGGCACTCATACAAATTGATTTGTACTTTCAAACTACCTCCTAAGAAAGTGTCTATGCCACTAGTTTCAAACAAACACACACACATATATTTATATATATATATAAATAAATAAATAAATATATATATATATATATATATATATATATATATATACCTATGAATGCTTGGTAGGCACTAAACCGATTGGGTAAGGGATAAAAGTCATGCCTTTTATAAACACTAGTTTAATATGAATCATGTTTTAGTTCCAGTCTTTCTTATTTTTTAAATTAGTCTTTTCATTACCAAAATTTGATGTTATATGAATCATTCATTTTTTTTCATTCATTATGTCAATCAGTGCTTTGAAGCAAGTGATTTTTTGTTTTTCTGGAAACAGATTTGAAGCTTTGCATGCGTACGAGTATCGCTGACAGTGGATCAGAATCTTATTACCTGAACATGTCCGAGCAAAATGCGAGGTTATCGATTAGAAATTAGTTTCTTATTCATTGGATCTATCTAAGCAACCAGACTACTAGAGTACTTCATTCGATCAACTAAATCAATATGTGAGTCGGATTTAGGTGATTATATTTTGGATATGACCTGTTGATCGTGGTTCTCTTATATACCAAATTAAATGGGAATCCTGTAAAACTGTTAATTTTAATGAGATTAGATGGTGGAGATGAAGTTGAAAAAAAAAAAAGAAAAACTAAGTTGTAATTAAAAAGTCATAGATCTCAACTAACGAAGCTTATTTATTCCTCTTATAAGTGGCATTTTGGCAGCTTGGAAGTACAATTAACTTGGTTTCTATTTTCTTCAATTTATTCTCAAACATTTATCTTGTCAAAATCAATGACTCATATGTGCAATTTTCATCCAAACTGTTATATAAGAGTCTAGTAGCTACCTTTTTTCTTATATATATATATATAATGAGTGAACGATGACTCTAGCCATTTAAGCCCCGTTTGATGCACAAGAAAAATACTGTACAAAGTGGTTTTTTTTCAAGTTTGTATGGATTTCCTCCGCAGCATCAAACAAAGGGAATTTACCATGCATTTTTTAATGAATTTAGAAAAACTAGAGTCATAGATCTCAACTAACGCAGCTTATTTTTTCCCTCTTATAGGCGGCATTTTGGCCACTTGAAAGTACAATTAATACTAAGAAAAAAATTACGATAGCTATCTAGGTCTGATTTTTTTCCACAAAAAAATCTTCCTTTCTTACATTGAAAATTTTTTCCTTCCTGTGCATCAAACGTGACCTTAGAGTCACTCAACCATCTAACCAATGTCATTCATTTAAAGCATACGGACGGTTGAGAGAAAAACAATGAAAAAAATGTGTAAGGTAATATTAGATAACGAAAATACCACTTGTCTTTTTCTCATTATTTTTTTCTTAGTCGTCCATAACGTTGGATTGGATGGTATGGAATAGATGGTTAGGTGACTCTAAAAAAGTAGAGTCGCTATTTCTTATATATATATATATATATATATATATATACATATATATATAAGAAAATTGATTGAACCAACTTACTTATGAGAGTCATCCAACCCATTGTCACACACAATTGGGAGGAAAATAAGAAGAAATAATAGATCTTTTATCATCTAGTATTAATTGTCACAATGGCTATATAAAATTAATGATTGCATTCAACTTGCTAAAAATTGTAAAATTTAATTGTTTGATAACACCACAGCGGAATATTAATTTGTCAAACTCAAGCATCACTTGGGTTTTTTATTGAAAAAGAAAATGATTTATGATGATGTAGGTCAACTCTTATATTATCCTTAGAAACTTAAAAAGGCTATCGTGACCTCAAATTTTTTATCTCATAAACATAATCTCATATTTATGTTTAGCATTATCTCATACATTCATCTGTTATCTTATTATCTTATCTCATACATTTGTCTTTACCTTATTATCTCATAAATCATGTGTTATCTCATAAACATTATCTCATTCGTATGTTTAACTTTATCAAATAATTCTTTCTGTTATCTCATTATCTCATAAATCTTTTGTTATCTCATAAACATTATGTCATACTTATTGTTATTTCACGCACATGCATATGTAATGTTTGGGCATAACAGTAAATGTGCATATTGATAGTAGGGTCCACATCCGGCATATGCTTGTTGCATACACAGGAATAGTGTACAGAAGTTGCTCTCAAAAAGACCCGTTTCAAGATATGTTTTTTGTGATATCCAGTGGACTTGTCAATGTGCAAACTCTTTAAAAAATATATAGAAATCTTGCTACTGCTATGAATGAGTACATGGTTCATTTAGGCAGTTTCATTATATGCCAGGGTTTGCTAGTTTTTTAACTTATTTTTAAATTTTTTTATCACGTCCACCAAACCATCACATCAGAATATTCTAGCTACAGGCATTAGCTCCTTATACAAGTGGAGTTCAGTTGACGTAACATTTTTATATTGTAATATGTTTAGGGGACCAGATATATATTCCCGATGGACTTGTGCATGTGCTGATGATGGTTAGATTAATCTCTATATTGGCAGTGTTTTATAAAGAATCCAAAGACTTTGAAGTCAATCATAGAGAGCTAATCCTTTGACTGAGTATATTAACATAGGTGAAGCTAACTAATATTTTGATACAGTAAGCAGAATCAGTTCCTGCAAAACGAAAGGCTTTTGAAAAAAATCCATAACCACAAGAATGTCCAGATAAGGCTGAAAAGGTGCTGGGTTGTGAGTGGTCGATCACAGACTTTTCTTCCACCTCTGGCTTTCTCAAGGTTTCTGCATGCATGTTTTTAATCCAGATCAAGGCTCTATTTCCTCAGTGCAGAAAGACATACCTCCAGTATAAGCCCAGGCAACTAGGTTCTAAAGCTTAGCTTTTAGGTCCTTTTCTACATGATGATTTTCAAATTCTTAAGGCGGCGCTTGATGGCCCCAGGATTTTCAATGTTCTAGGATTTTAATTTCAGAATAATAATTTTAGAGTCAGTGAAAGAAAATTATTATTTCCTATTCAGAATTCAAGTAGAGTTTGGTGGAAGAAGACTTTAATGCCTATAATATTTGGACATTGTTTGTTAGGCATAAGGAAAAAAATTTGCAACAGTTGAAATATTTTAATAACCATTTCGAGAAATTTATAAAAAGCTATGGAGCATTAGCCTTGATATTTTTTTATAAAGGAGTATGTTTATTTCCAAAATGTCTGAAATATCCGAAAGCGCTGATATGATAATCTTTATGATTATTTCTGGTCATTTTGAAAATCTTTGACAAGTTCAGGTGCCAACTTAAGATGTTTGATGCCATAATTGGCAAATCCATATCTGTTGTTGTACAGCTCCCTGCAATGGATAATACGAAATATGAAATTCCAAAACTTTTGGAAGCAGAAGTGCAATTAAGCAAAACAAGCATGAAGTTTTACACACATCATCCCAACTATGTTGCATTCTTATCCTAACGTCACCTGCATGCTTTACCGCTCCTCCCCCTGTTCAAAAAAAATAAAAGAAGCAAATAACCAAGTATTATTTCAAGTCAATAAGTTCTGCGGAAACATTGAGTAACAGCAGAAAATCTCATGGGCAGCCGTTTTTTAGCCCCATGTAGCAATCAAAGCGGCCTCTTGTGAAATACTCATGCTCAACCTGAATTGTTTGGTTTCTGATCAACCAAGTGGAGATCAATCGAGTCTTCGGATCAGTGATGGCTTGGGAGCAAGAATGGATGCCTCTGAGAAGGCTATCCAAGACGTGGCGGATGAATTCCATTGGACAGCGACACAAAGAGCGCCCATTTGGGAAGGCCCAGATCAAAAAGATTGTTACTGAGCAAACTGTCCTAAAGAGGGCAGTGGCTAGTGGGGCGACTAGTTAAGGGGCTAAATACAGTTATTTGAGTCGATTTTTTCCCTCTTCACTTGCCTAGAAAATTCAATATAAGCTACTTCAACTTATTAAGCATGGCTAGTTGTCTCCTTGATTTGGTTGTTCACACTAAGATCCTCAGGCTATATATTGAGAAATCTACACTGATATTTCTACCATTCATCTTTGCATTATAAGTGAACTGTGCTCATGATATGTGCTCTCTTTAAAACCTCGAGTTTTGGGTAATCCAGTTAGATTGTTAGTTCATCTTCTCCATCTCTAAGAGCCCTGTCCAGAGAAACCCTACATGATGCAGGAAGGCAGAAATTATTACAATTTGCAAGATGAAGTGTTAAAGCAGGAGAGGTGCGTTGGGAGAATTCAGATTAATGACATGCTTACGTGCCATGAGGAAGATCTAGGATCGGTGTCTGCGCCCTCCTGTTTTGGATTCTTACATTTAATTCTGAAGTCTTTTTGAAGAAAGCTAATGTCCTCCAACGTCTCTATAGAGCTTGGTCTGTTAGAATCTGAATCCACAAGCTCGGAAACGTTAGGAAAATTGGGCGTATATACACATATCAGATGGTTAATTAAACTCCATATGAAATAGCTAAATAGGGATTTAACTATTCATTTGGCTGCCGAGTCAGCCTAAAAACTAGGCCCTAACATGGTGCAGTGGGTAGGTAAAACCTTTGTTTAAAATTTTATCTTTGACTGTGTGCCCAAGAGGGGTTTAGGTAAAACTTTTCCACTCCTCTTTGAACGGGAAAAAGTTTTGCCTAAGACCTAACAGTAAGCGAACCTGTAAATATTTTTCCCAAGATGCAAAAGTCCTGCTTCATTTGAGAGAACGTTAGGAAACAATGAGCCAGAGCAACCCACCACATACGACAAAAACTTTTTCTTGGGATAAAAAATTTCCTAGATATCAAATAGGCCTTAGATGTTCTAAGGGATACGTACATGGCTTAATTTCCAAAAGCGATTTCGAAAAAATAAAACGAGGCAGAGTGAATATTGAAATTATGTTACTGGTGCAGAAGTTGGAACCACATTTAGACTTGTCGCCCACTGGATCCATAGTCATCTTTTAAATCTGGTAATTTCTATCTAGCTTTAGGAAATAAAAACAAATTTACAACCTTTTTTGTAAATTGTATCGATTGGGAAGATTATGAAGAAAGTATAATTTTAATCAAAACATGGATTGGCTTTGGAGTTTTCAAATTTCATTTCTTTTTTCTTTTTGCCGCTGGACTACCTAAACTATA
Organism: Nymphaea colorata; assembly: GCF_008831285.2. Taxonomy (NCBI): domain Eukaryota; kingdom Viridiplantae; phylum Streptophyta; class Magnoliopsida; order Nymphaeales; family Nymphaeaceae; genus Nymphaea; species Nymphaea colorata. Next base: position 3,769,445 of record NW_022204507.1, on the reverse strand, counting down.
AACTTCTTCACTGAGTGCAAAACGTTCGACTTCCTATGTATGTATGCTCTATTTGTAATTAATCGGATAGATGAGAAATGAAATTAAGCTGATTATTTTACAAAACAAATCATCACAAGGTCTAGATATCTAAGCTAATATTTCTTCTTCCTCTTTATGTGGCTAAGGCCTTTCTCTCCTTTTCTCGGATGACAGGTGTTTTATTCAAAGAGAAATATGATCGGATCTACCAAATGTTCTATAAATATCCTGAAATTCTTTCATATTACAACAACAGTTAATATATTTCCTTATAGCTATCCTTTCCATGTCATGGCATCATTATTTTGCTTATGCTAGTTGAGTTTCTAGTTGTTTCAAATTTTCCAAGGCCGAATGGGCCATCTATATGTAGGATTGTTAACTTAAATGCCCATTTGACAAAAGAAACAGTTTGTAACATTTTATAAATATGCCCAAAAAAATTCTAGACAAACTTATGAAACATTCCAGCAAATGTGTTTCATAAATCTGTCCCAATCTTTAAAACATATTAATAGAATAGTTTACAAATTGTTTTCATTGCCAAACAGCCTGATATTAAGAGTTGCATATTTTTCATGTCTTGTTTCAGCTGTTTTGCATACAGAAGAATCAAGTACCCCTTTCTTGCATGGCGAATTAAGGAGACTCATAAATTGTTTATAGCTTAAAGGTAGAGGATGCAAGTGAAATCACCAGGCAGGCTGGGGGTGGAACAGGAGAGAGCGGAGGGATTCTATCGAGTTTTCTTGAGTCCAGCCTAATTGGGTCCGAATTGGTTCTACGTTGGAGTTGATTTTGCAGTGGTACTTGGAGATCGATCAGCTCAAAATTGGGTTCAAGTAATTTTAAATCCTATATTTACTGTAAAATGGCTCAGAATTTCACTCTGATCAAATCTAGACTTAGGTCTATAACCATCTTAGACACCCGAATCCAGTTAACAACTGGATCTTATTTTTCTCTCATGCACCAGTTTAAACTATGATCGAACCTTGGGCTTGACCCGCCATGGAGAGGGGCTTCGTTAGTTACTGGTCTGGACTATGTCGAGAACTCGATCCTTGGGCCCAATAAACCTGGGTGTTGCCCAATCTATTTAATAATGAAGCTGGTCAGCGAGGGCGGGGGCTGTGTTACGGACTCATGATGGTTAGAATATTTAACTATGAAAAATTATCATCTATAATTGAGGTAGATTAATTAATGTTTCTAAACTTGTTTAATTCGTCCTTAAATTCAAGGATTTTTCTTTTGGCATTCATAGAAATTGATTTGTACTTTTAAACTACCTTCTAAGAAGGTGTCCATGCCACTACAAGGGGTGGATCGTTGTGGTTTCACACACACACACACACATATATATATTGTGTATGAATGATCGATAGGTGCTAGGCCATTTGGGTAAATTATAAAAGCCAAGCCTCTTAAATTTGTGTTAAACAGTGTTTTAAACAAAAAATGAACCATCTAGTGTATTTATAAACACTAGTTTAATGTAAATCATGCTTTAGTTCAGACTTTCTTTTTTAAAATTAATCTTTTCATTACCAAAATTTTGATGTTATAAGAGTTTCATTTTTTTATGATTAAGAAAACATTACTTAAGCAAGAAAAAAATAACTTAATATTTGTTGCTCACAAAATTATTGTTTAAGATCATATTTATAAGGTGAGATTGTGAAAACAAATATTTTAATAATTAATTTTGATGGGTTTGTTTTTTCCCTCTTACCCAAGTGGTCTTGTTTCTGCCAACTTCTATATACATACATACATATATATATATATATATATATATATATATATATATATATATATATATATATATATATATATATATATATATAGAGAGAGAGAGAGAGAGAGAGAGAGAAACATGACCGTTCATCTACTGTAAATGGTGACTCTAGCTATTTAGAGCCACCCAGCCATGTAACCAAGGCCGTCCATCTAATACAGATGTGGTTGAGAAAAAAACATGGAAAAAAAGATGGAAACTAATATTAAATGAACAAAAGTCAATCACCATTTTTTCATTGTTTTTATCTTAACCATCTATCATAATAGATCGAACGGCACTGCTTAAATGAGGATGACTCTAAAAACTCAGTCACCATTCTCCCTCCCCCTCCCTCCCTCTCTCTCTCTCTCTCTTTCTATATATATATATATATAATATATATATATTTCCATTAGAAAATTGACAATTTCATGGAAACAATGCACGTTTTGTTCTTGAAACCCAAACAAAAGGGTGATCACTTACCAAAACTGGTTACGTGCACAGTGCACAGTCTTTTAAAAAAAGTCAAGTATATCTTGGCCCACTTGTACTGGGCCCCTTGCCCACATTTAGGAGTAATTGGTCATGCGCAGTAGCCTATGCTCAATGCATTTGTGCACAGGTTTGTGCATATAACCAGATTTGCTTGCTTACCTACATAAGTCCTGGTGCTGCGTGGGGCACCACTTCTGGGATAGTGAATAACTACAGAAGGATCTTGCCCACAGATGTCATCACTGGGATTGAAATTGGCAGCAACTGCAAAACAAATCCGCAAAAGTATTTGAACCCACCACTAGCGAGAGATATAGAATATTCACAAGGTGAAATAGTGATGGCAAAGGTGATGAAGATATAGTAGTAGCTAGCTAGAGGCCAGTGACATGGAATAGAGTGGTTAGACAGATGATACCTGTTAACTCCACCGCCTGCGCATTGTTATGATCCCTGTTCAATATTTGCGAGCCTAAAATCCCGTCTAGCCAGCTGCTGTCTCTTCAACCACAGCAGTTTGTGTTGTGTTTTGTGCACGTTTATATATAGACATGTAAAGCTAGCCCTAAACTGCTTTGCACGTTTAAGTCAATACCACAAAAAATGCAGGCACTTTCATGTCAAGGGGCCTTTGCTTTGACACTGTCAAGGAGGCCACCTATCAAGAGAAATAAGCATGGCCATACCTCAATATATATATATATATATATATATATATATATATAATTGTTGTTAGTGATATATAAAATTATCATTTCAATCATCCTACTCAATATATATGCAACTCTTTCTCAATAGCTATAGTGTACTTGGTTAGGTTAAAGACCTATAAAGAGGCAAGTCTCTAGTTCGATTCACATGAGCATCATGCCCTCATGCCTTAAGTAGTGGGGTGCAGTACCTAAAGTTGAAGGCTGCTCCCTTGCTATCGCTGGTACGGACACAGATTCAGACCTTAGAGTTTGAAAGAATGGTGAGAAGCTTTGGACTTCTTTTCGTGAGGTAAGTGGTTAAGATTTTGCTCACCTGAAAATATGCATATTACTCCATATATATCTATATATATCGATTGTTTGAATTGCCCTTCTCAAATATGCCAAATCGACCTTTGTGACCAACAAATTCGCCGCCTGTTAGTTCATGTTGGTTTTTTGTTTATTATTTTAAACGTTATTTCCTTTTATTTAATTTCTTATTCATTTAAACCTTTTTCTGACTCACAAAATGAAGCGATTGAATGAGCAGCCTGACCGATTCTATTCTTTTTTATTGTTTTCCACCTCGAAATGTGAACACTTAATTAAATGCGTTGCAGACCCACATAACGACGAACGGGTAGGATTGGTGCGCCTCGCAACCCGAAAATCCCCACTAAAAATCCCCACCTGTTCCACAAGCATAGAAGAATGCTGATGTGTTAGCAGTACTGGTTGAATTGGAATTGCTTTTACAACTGCTAAATTCTTCTCAATCTTTATGACGGCCGAAGGCCTCCGCAAAAAAAAAAGTCATAGAGATCAAGGGTAGAGCTAGGAATTTTCTGTCGCAGGACCCAAATTATAGTTTCAAAATTTTAACAAGAGCCGAAATAAAAATTTTCTAATTTTTTATATATATTAAACTAAAATTTTTAGATTACATATAAATTTTTAAAGTTTTAATTTTTAAAATCTGAAGAGGGGCCAAGGCCCCTGCGGGTTCCCCTTCCCTCCATCCCCTGACAGAAGCCTACCATTTTAGTAGCATAATTCCTAATTAATTACACGACGAGCAGATTGGGGGGCGCAAATATGACAAAATTAATGTTCAAACATTTAAAACTAGAAAACTTCATTTTGATTGGTAAATGAAAAGAAGTCATATCCACAGCAGCTATTTTAAAATATATGATTGGATTCAATCCGCCAAGAATGATGTAATTTAGTTGACAAAATATTCGTCAAACCCAAGCCTCGGTTGGGCCTTTTACCTGAAAAAACAAAAGCTTTATCATGATTGTGTAGGCATTTTCTTTCTATGTCATGGTTCGCTAGTTTTTTAATGTAATTTTTTGTTTTCTCATCGCATGTCAACCAGTCCATATCATATCTCAAAATCTTACTAGTTACATGCCGGCACTAGCACTTAGTTTATTTTACCCACACGTAGAGTTCAGGTGATCTAACGTTTTAATATTGTAATCTTTTTCGAGGCCCATATCCACACGATAGAGATCATGGTATGCCAACTAGAATAATAATCTCTGCCTTGGCAGTGTTTCATATTGGAAAACTAATTAAACACCAAGTGACTTGTTCTCTGCTTGTTGCTCCCAAGTGGGATGAACAATATCAACAACTAAGATTCCAGAGATGAGTTTAATCATGGAGTTAATCATTTTACTGGGAATGTCATGAATATGAAGCTAAGTAGTATATTTTGCAAGCGATAGCAGGAATGAGTTTGGATTATTGCACATTCCCGCAAAAGTAATGGCTTTTGGAAAAATCCATAATCGCAGGCTTGTTCAGAGACTGTAAACCTTGTTTTCCACTGCATGAATATTTTTTAAAGAATAAAAAATAATATATCCAAAAGTCAAAGATTATTGCACATTTTGTAATTGATGGTAGAATCTATCAAGCTTATAATGGTTCAAGGGTACATGTTACCTTGCTGGAAAGTACAATCTTTATAGCTATATATTTATCCTCTATACTCTGTGCTACCATTATTTAATGGACACAACAAATAACTAGATATATCATTACACATTCTATGCCACCAGATAAAAATGCAGAACATTGAACAAATCCTTGAGCATGTAAAGACACAATGAACTTTGAAAATTCAGATAGTTTCAAAAGATTTAATATGAAATTTGAGCAGCACTTGTTCGTAGAAAATTTGAAACTCGGATATCATAAGTGGCATCCAAAATGGATCCAACGACAAAGCAAGAGAGAACATGGGTTCTCTCGACTCTTCTAAAGAGTCGGTGATGAACCACTATAATTTCCCCCTCATTACTGTGTTTTATAACACCTACCACTCTTCTGAACTTGGTGAATGTCTGCACTGGCTGCCCCTTCATGAATATATCAACAACTGATCTTCTAAAGCAATTTATAACAACTATATCTCTCTTCTGAGCATTTTTTCTCTGATAAATTGATGTTGCACTTTGTCCAAGAAAAGAAGACATGATTTTCTCAATCTAGTATTACCTTCAGTATCTCAGTAGAGTACCACTGCATAATCTACATCTTGTTCAATGTCTTCCAACAATTGCATCAGTTAGACACATTTTTGTACTGCTTGAGATGCTGTTACATTATATGCTCAGTTTCTGTTGTAGATAGTGAAACTGTTGGTTGTCTTTCACTATACTATGAAACTGTCTCACTTCCAAGACTGAACGTCTGTTTAGTATACAAGCCAACAAAATCTTAAACATCAACTGATCCGCTTTTGTAGAGTATACCATAGTTAGTAGTTCCTTTAACATAATTTAATATTGTTCTCGCTGCTTCTAAATGCAGCTCCTTGAAGTCTGCATGAATCTACTCACAACACTAACTATATATGCCATGTATGGTCTTGACAAGGTTATGTATATTGAGTTTCGAACCAGTTGCTGGTACATAGTGATGTCTTGTAGCTTATCTTCATCAATTCTGACATAATACTTATCTCAATTGGTTTTGAGATAGGTTTGCAATCAAGCATATCATACTTACAAAGTAAGTTACCAACATATTTCATTTTGACTTAAAAATAGTACTTTAGATCGATAATCAATTTCTAATCCAAGGAAATGTCATAACTCTCCCCCACCTCATTCATTTCAAATCTCACTATGAGATGTTCATAAATGAGATTAATGTCTTCCTTATCATCTTCATTAATTAAATCATCAACGTAAATTAACACAATATTAATCTTTGTACCTTTTGTCTTGATGAAGAGACTGAAATATGCTAAGGCGACTTGGAATTTGTTAAACACTAAGAATTCAGCTATGTTTCTATACCATGCTATAAGTGCTTGTCTTCTTAAATTTGTAGACATAGTCTGGCTTATCTATAGATCTAAATCTTTTAACTTGTTCCATATAAATTTCATGGTCAAATTCTCTATACAAAAAGGCATTCTTCTCATCCACCTGCCTTAGCTTTAATACTTGGTTGCAACGACAACTATCAACACATGTACATATGTGATCTTAGCAACAGGACTAAAAGTCTCTTAAAAGTCAATACCATACTAATATGAAAATCCTCTCATGATCAGTCGACCCATCTATCAATCGAGTCATTTGCCTTCCATGTTATTTGTAAACCTACTTGCAGGTAATGGGTTTTACTCTAGCAGCTTCAGTACAAGCTCCTCGGTAGGGTTTTGCATCACTACCTTCATCGTGTTTTTTATTGCAGCTTGCCATTTGTCAACACATTTTGTTTCTTCAAAAGAAGCTAGCTCGATCTTCAACAAGATGATATAATCTGCATCAACATACTTGGAATTTGGTTTTTGGATTCTTGTTGATCGTCTTAATGTTGTAGGTGCTTCTTCTTTCTCTTTCTCTCTCTTTACTTGGCCTTTGTTGGTATATTATGTTTGGATGTGAGGGGGCAAGGCAGCACACTAGGGATCACAGCAAGAGAATTCCATGATCAACAGACATTGGCATTTTCCCTCTCTCCAATGCATCATCTAAGTGTTAAGTTGGTCGGAAATTGGACCTACAACTCACGGTGCCGGTGAATTATAGAACCCTTGAAGAAATGACAGACAAATTCAAGCATAGGAGAGAGAAAAAGGAAAAAATGAAAAAAAGAGAGATGAGAACTGAAAGACATGGGATTTTATACTGTCTTAAATGAATTAAGAAATCACCCCAAAGAACTTGGAGACTTCTACAATAGAGTACCTTGCCATTTTTATAAGACAAACAGGTCCAACAAGGTGGACCCATTCATCCTAAACAGTGGCCACCAAGTCTAAAGCAAATCTAGTGATACGTTTTGGTGTATGTTCTGTGATGTTCTTTGCCCATTTTTGGATCGTTTTAGGAACAAAACACCATGTTCATTTTGTCGAGTGTTTGTTTTCCATAATGTTGGTCGTGCCTATCCTGTTTGTTTTGTCCGATGTTTGATTTGTGTTTTGTACATTCTGCATGTTTTCTTCGGTGTTTGCATCATGTACAGTCTGTTTTGTCCAATGTTCTAGAACACTATCATCACAAGACCCATCATTATTTGTACATTATAGTTAGCAAAGAATACTATCATAGTGAGATTTTTTTATGCTACAATGCAACTGAATGCATACATTCCAGTAAAAAAAATCTCCAATTACAAAAACTTCTGTGATAGTGATATGAAACTTGAATATTAATCTTCAATATTATCTGAATTTTGGATAGAATCCGGAGGTTAATAAACATTTTAATGAAAAAAATTGCCCTACTGAACTACGAAATTTTTAACATACAAGCAGCAGCGACATAGCTTGTTGAGACAGATTACATCAAAACTCTCAAGACAATGCAAGTCTAAACAAAGAAAAGTTAATGTTCTTTCATTTTCCACCATGAGAACTTGATTTGGTATTAGACTGCTGCTTCTAAGGGCAGGAAGAAGAGAGATGACCAGGAACGCTGCACATATAGCATGTCCGCCTTTTCTCACTCGCTTTGTTGGGACAGATCTGGAGACTTTATTAAACTCTGCTCCCTTTAGTGCAGCACACCTTATCTTAACTGGCCTGGCACACACCATCTGCCATATGCCTATGGAGGTCACATTCATATCATCAAATCCAACAGATACACAATGGGAGCAAGAAAGTAGAAAGGCCAAACGTTTTGAGGGCGTTTGTGAGAAATTGCTATAAAAAACTAAACCAACTTCACCTTCTCTTTTAGTTGCACCTGATCCTAGGGGCATATAGAAGTTTAAAGTTCAAAGAGTTCAGTCAGGAGCCAGTGAAGTCTTTTGTTAGAGAAGAGCATTCACGTGCCTCACCCAACAGCCAAAGCTGTATCACCTAGAGACGAAAGCCACAACATGCAAAAAAGAAGCATCAGGACAAGCAAGAAGACAACCAGCCTCTGTGCCCCTATATCTAATAATCATTGCATTTTTCCCTCCGGGAAAAAAAAGAAAAGAAAATCTCTGTCTGGGAGACTCAAAAATAAAGTGTATTTTGTGGGCTACCCAGTATATTTTGGGTGGTCTACATTACATTCTGATCTACCATGTTCCGGAGTCCGTCTGGTTAAGTTTGATTTTGGTTTTCTTTTTCATCTGAATTTAGGTTGACTAGTATGAGAATATTTCCATGTAATTGAGTTACACTTTTTCTCAAACTTCAGTCAACCATCAATTTCGGATTCAAACTCAGTTATGAAATTACACACTAAATCTGATCCATTATATACTATACAGTCATGTACATCACAATGTATATTAGGATTAGGTCATGCGCCATCTGTTTCAATCAATTTCTATGAAAGTGCTTCACGAGGTCACCTTCATTATCCACTTTCAATCAACAACGCATAGAGTCAAGATCCAACAAGAAATCGCCTAAGTAAATGCACTGTATATTCCCAGACATTTCATCAATCCTGCTGCAGATCCAGAGAGGAATACCGCAAATGAGTGAGAGAGAGAGAAAGAGAAAATTTGTTCTCAAAGGTTGCCTCACTTCCAAGTTGGTGCAGGATCACCTCAACAAGTGATGACTCAGCCATTCACGCACGAAACTCGGTTTCTGTGCGAGGGCCCAGTTGAAGACACTGATGGCGGTGTCACCATTGTCATGCCAGCGAACGATGTTGATAAGGTCCTTTGATGTGAAGTTTGGAGGAACTTAAGAATATCAGATGAGTTGGTGGTTCTTGAGGGTGACGGCATAACGAGTTCGGCTTGTTTTGAAGTGGATGAGAAAGCTATAAGCTTGAAGTGGCTCTTACCTGGAAGAAGCCATGGTGGCGGTTTGCGGACAGAGAAGCTGTAAGGGAGAGAAGAAAGGGTAGCAGGTTGTGAAGATGGAGAAACATACCTTTGGAAGATACAGAAACCTTCTAAGGGGGGTTGGAACGCAGCCTCCAAATGGTGTTACTGCAATGGAAAGAGATGTGAACAAGGGTGGTAGAAGAAGAAGAGTGGAGACGTAGTGAGCGAGGAAGGTAGCATAGAGCTAGAGTGAAACAAAGGAATGGAAAAAAGGTGTTTTCTGTGTTTCGATGGCTAATTAATAACAAGAAAAAGAAAGGAGAATAAGTGTATTTGGAAAGAAGCGAAAAGAAAAAAAATTAGCATAATTCTAAGCTCTCTCAAAATGAAGATTGGAGGGAAAAGGAACTTCAACTTTCCCTAACCATTTTTTACTTTTCATTTTCTTTCATTTTCTTTCCTTCTATTTATTTTCCTTTTCTTCATCCATTCAAACAATGCCGCTGGCGAGCGTTCCATGGTAAAGCACAGAACGCCGCGGAATAGACTGGGATTTTATACCCAGCATTTTCATCTCCAGTCCGTTTTGAGTTTCCAGCATCCAATGTTTCTGTTGACTAGGCGAAAAATGGAACATCGTGTTCTATTTCGCAGCGTTCCACCCCATTCCACAATGTGTTCAATGATAATGTCTTGTCCTGCTCTTTGGGCTGTTGGCTTAGAGTTAGTTAGGCAAGGGTTGATGAGAAAGGAAGCTAAACGAGGTTCAAAGAGATAGAGAGAGAGAGTTAGAGGAATGAAGGTGTGGAATATAAGTTTGTAGTTGGGTGTTCCACCATTTGACAGGAAATCAAAGCTTCCATGCTACCTTGTCTCTCTAAGACATGGGGTCTGCTTTCGGTGTTTCAGGGTGCTGCATGCCCCCACGAAGCTTCAACTTGTTCATTGGTAATTTCTTTTTACAGCATAAGAATTTGATGCCCAAATATTTGTAATCGACACTGGCTGCCTATCAGCCTCACTTCACATGTTTCCCTTGAAGTAATTGATTGTGCATTAGTAAAACATATTATGAAATGAAAATTTTATTAGAACGTGTTCACAAATTTTAAACAATTTCACACGTTTTATTTATTTCAAATAAGTAAACATCTTACACCAGTCTCAAACTTATATATATATTATATATATATATTATATATATATATATATATATATATATACTTATTTATTTATGTAGGCACACACCTGAAGACACCCTTGCTACGTACACACACACACACACACACACAATATTATAGGAACACACCCTTGCAACACACACACATTATAGATACCCTTGCCCTACTCCCATGCTTTACAAATTTGCTATGTCTGAGCCCGTTGTGCCACACCTGCACTGGTACCTACACCCTTGTGACTTGGTGCTTGTTACTTAGAAGGTTGATGTGCATGTGGCCCACCTGCACTTGCGCCTGCATACAAGTGACTTGGTTCGTGTTTCTTAGAAGGCTCATGTGCATGTACCCCACCTGCACTTGCACCTCCATCCATGTGGCTTTGTTTCTTAGGAGGCTGCTAAGAAGACTGATGTGCACTTGCCCCACCCCCACCTGCACTTGCACCTGCATCCGTATTACTTGGTTCATGTTTCTTAGAAGTCTTCTTGGAAGGCTGATCTGCATCCTCGGTAGAAGGTGAAGAAGTTGGTTGTTGGCCACTTTCCTGCAACGGGTAATATGAAATTTGAACAATTTTGGGAGCAGAAATGCAATTAAGGAAAATAGAAATGAAGTTTTACATACTTTAGGTCCATCCTATGTCAATTCTATCGTAATTGTACTTGCAGTTCTCGTTGTTCCGTCTCTGTTAGAGAGAGCAATAACCCAGTATTATTTCAAGTCAATAATTGCTGGGAAGCATGTGAGCAATAAGCAGATCAAAATCTTGTGGGTAGTCATATTCCCCTTTGTGCATAGGAGTGCATGTGTTCTATTAATTTGCATTCGCTTTAGAAGTGTGCTTGACCACCCGAGAATGTGGATCACATGTCAGCATTTTAATTTTCAAAATTTTCATGAATAAAAATTGGGTTTCCAGTGGAAATTAGCTGAGAATGTGTAACCTTCTGGCTTGAAAGTGTGATTATGTTTGGTCGCCAATTGCTTTCACTGGCTATACGATCTTCCAGTGTACAAGACTATGAATTGAAAGGAGTATTTTCCTCATGTTTGAAGAAGCTTGAAAATAGAGTTTCACAAGTACCACACCCCAAACCATTATCTTTTCAAATAATTTAAAATTTTGACCTGCACATGAGCTACAAAGGATATGAATATTTGGGAAATCCAGGAGACTTTGGTGTCTGCCAAATTATTTTTGAAGCATATTTCTTTTAATTGGATAAATATGCAATTGAAATATTAGAGATTGGTTTTGGTTCTTTTTCTTTTTTAGCACCACATTGTACTCCAAGCATACTGTGAATTTTGATGCTCACAGTCAATTATTTGGTGCCTGAAATGAGCCAATATCAAATAAGTCACACTTTAGGGGATGTGACATTGCCAGACGAGTCATAACAGCTACGCAGGTGGATAAAGGTTCAAATCCCTGCAAACCCTGGAGACTGGAGGAAGGACCAACGCGATTTTTTGGACTTCGGAAAGTGCGTTGTGGATTTTGTAATAAAATCTCAAATAAAATAAAGTTTTGGGGCCTCAAATAAATTGGTAACTGGCTTCCAGGCCAAAGGGTTGACTCGGTAACTGGGATGGATTAGATTATAAATATTTATACTACATTTTTTCTATAAGCAGATGAAGAAAGTAAGTCTCTCACGACTCCATGTTTGATTTTTTTTTCGTCAACTAACACATGGAATATGAGTATTTGTACATATTCTTTTACATGGAA
>NW_022204507.1:3721331-3757180 GCF_008831285.2 Nymphaea colorata | reverse complement strand
TCTTTGTTGACGATAGGACACCTTACCTTAATATAAGGTCTTTGGGTAAACAATGTTTCTTACTGTGGTGACTGGGTGCCAAAATGATGGGGAAGGGGCTTAGTTAGGAAGATAGTGAATGATTTTGTTGCTGTGAAGAGTGAAATTCACAGAGGAGAGTAACATTTTCTGTGTTTATCAAAAGGAAACAAAAGAAGCTGCACAATCGTTCCACCCAATGAGGTAGACTATCATTAGGAGCAATCAAATCCAACAGTATGAAGTTGGTGTGAGAAACGACAGAAAATTTGGAGCGACCAAGAGATCCTCAGTAAACTTCAGCATGAAACGTTGCCACAAGAAAGCAAATGAAAAATAGGAACTGATTCTACTGCTATAAACATCAACAGATCTGAATAAGCTTCTGTTTTACCTAATTGTATCTTCGGTGTTCGTCATATGGAAATTAACGACACACCATAAAAATATACAGTAAAATATTCCAAGAAATGGAGCTTCGGCATCTACCACTACAGTTTGCAAACATGTAATTGGTTCAGAATGAAGACATGGTCGTTATTGAAAGTTTGATTTCCTGCAAAGAGAGAGCAACCTTCTTATAAACATCCGGATGCACGACAGAAGTGCATATATCAACGATCAGAATATTGTGAGGTCTTAAAAAGTTTCTGATAATCATGTGCCACTAAATTAGGAAATTAGAATGATAAACAGAAGGATTTCGCTGAAACCATGTATAAAGGAACTAATTTCAATCCAATATCAAGAATAGAATTAACCATCCAAGGTTTTCAGAACAATAAGAGGAACAAGTATATGCAGAAAACCAACAAGAATTCAGAGAAACTATATGACCCAAAATGTTTTCATTTCTTCAGAAAGAAAATTATACAATAACAATTATCAAATGTGTGAGCCTGATTGAATGTACAGATACTATATACAAGACGTGAAAACTGGACAAGAAGATTCATATTCATCCAAATTAAGTATACCAACAAAGAAACATTAACAGTTCGACCCGTCAGAGAGGGGATGAAGGCTATCCTGGACGCCCAAGATGGAGTGTAACGCGCTCGCCTTGCTCCTGGCCCTATCGCTTACCAACATCAATGAGATCGGTGACGGCAGCAATAGTAGGCAGCGGTGATGATCGATGCGGCCAATCTAGGAAGCCACCCATTCCCAAATTTTCAGCTTGGAGAGATGGAGAGGGGAAGAGACGACGAAGGGAAAAGAGCCAGCGAGAGAGGAGGGGAAGGAGAGAGCAAGAGAAAGAGGCTCTGAGAGAGGAGGGGAAGGAGAGAGCAAGAGAGGAGAGGGGAAGAGGTGACGAAGGGGAAAAGGTGAGCAAGAGAGGAGGGGAAGGAGAGAGCAAGAGAAGAGAGGCTCTGTGAGAGGAGGGGAAGGAGGGAGCAAGAGAGGAGAGGGGAAGAGGCGACAAACGGGAAAGAGCCCGCGAGAGAGCAAGAGAAGATAGCCTCTGAGAGAGGAGGGGAAGGAGAGAGCAAGAGAGGAGAGGGGAAGAGGCGACGAAGGGGAAAGAGGCAGCGAGAGAGGATGGGAAGGAGAGAGCAAGAGAGGAGAGGAGAAGAGGCGACGAAGGGGAAAGAGGCAGCGAGAGAGGAGGGGAAGGAGAGAGCAAGAGAGGTGAGGGGAAGAGGCTACGAAGGGGAAAGAGCCAGCGAGAGAGCAAGAGAAGAGAGGCTCTGAGAGAGGGGAGGGGTGAAACGAGGAGGAGATGGCATCGAAAAGGTCAAGAAGAGAGCAAGAGAAGAAAGGGTCGAGCGGGTGAAATTTCACCCACTCAAAAGTCCGAGCTAATTTCACCCGCTCGCTTTAACGTAAAACGGGTGAAATTTCACCCAATTTGATACATCGTGAGACGGGCAGGTGAAATTTCACCCGTCCGTACAGATTTCACCCTCACCACGAAGTTTAACCTGACCATCAAATGGGCCCTAAAGAAAAAAGATTTCACTGCTGCAAGTAATGTAGGGACCTTCAAAAGTCATAGGAAGAGCTAAGACACTAAATCTTAAACTCTGAATTGATAGGCCACCAAAAGTTTCAAGGAATCCCATCAATTTGGAAACTCAGTCATAGTTATAACAGAAAAAATATAATTATCAAACTTTTTACTTAACAAACTTTCAAAAAACCAAAATTTTTAACAATTTCCAATAATGTGACGTTTGGAAAACTTGAGCATGTTGGAAAAAGATCAAAATTTCGACTTTTCCATGGATTTGCAGAAATTTTCAAAACTTCTTTTCCTTTTTTTTTGCAAAGTATTGTCACAACCAATTTATTGACCACAGTTTTCAAATCTCAAAGGCTGATTAAAATGTTCCAATGCAAAAGTTCTGAATTTTTGTCTCCCATATATGGGCCTGGTTGTTCCTAAGTTTGAGACGACAAGGGCAACGATCAAGAACACAAGTTCATCAGAGAAGAAAAAGAATAATCCAAACATATTCTGTAAGAGAGACCTCCACAACACAGGAAGCCCTGGCACAGGTTGATCTGAATCTGTATCGGATCCGATACTTATATATATCAGAATCTGAATCTGAATCCAGTCGGATGTCATTTCTTAAATCCAAAGACATCTATTTCTGAGAGATTAATTTTTTTCCATATCTGTTTCTTTTTTTTTTGGAACGGTTCAATTGGCATGTGATTGAGATGGAAATTGACATTTAAAGTCTATCCATCTTACCAAGTGAAATACGAGGCAGTTCCAATTCTTTTGCTTACATTACATGGAAAGGCATGATATCTAGATAAAAGGTAGAAACAGAGAGAGAACATATAATTAAGTGACGAATTTTCAATGATTTTGCAAAAATTATCAAAAACAATAAAGGAATACAAAAAACGTATAAGAGAAAGGGAGGAAGAGGGTGGTGGGATTCAAAAAGGAGTTCGAGTTGGTAAGCCGATGTTGGTCAAGCTAATGCTCCCGATAAGGCTCGGACGCTCCTTTAAGCCAAAACTCCCTTCGAGTGGATCCGTTAGCACCACAAAGACGGGTAGCCTTCGCTTGTTGCACGCCACTTCAGCATTGGGATTGATAACCACATCCACCATCGCCTCGAATTCCTCCGACTGAGGCATTATCTTCTTTTCCTATTCGCTTGACACCACTTTCTGAAGTGTGCTTAATCCTTGAGCACTCACCCTAGGCCTACTGACCTGCCCAAATGCAGAAGACCCGAATCAATTTCTTGAAGACGTCACCGGTTTCATAATTTGTCGCGAAGTGTGAATGGTTATCATGCTTCAGTAGGCCTAGTAACAACAGTATTTTCTTAAGCCATACCTCAGGCTTGTTCCTCTGAGGCACCGCCACAGCTCCGGCTTCCCATGTGCAAACTGCAACCACATAGGCATCAGAATAAACTATTAGAACCACATTTCACATATGCTAGTGCAGATATAACTAAGCAAATGCGTGCACACTCTACCAGCCTCCTATGGAAGAAGTGTTAAAACATGGAAAAAGAAAAAAACTCAAGCATGTACCTGGTTCAGCAATTTGGTGTTTGCATCCATGGTAAAGAAAGTTCTCTCTTTATTCATTCTCTGATGTTCTTGAGTGAAGATGGACTCTCAAACCAGCCAGACCATTTTAGGTAAGATAATCACGCAGGAATCCTGCGTGATAAACAAAGTGTCAAGAAAAAAGGGATCAGATCTCTTATGATCTGTTATTGTTATGCACACTACATTTTCGGTGGTTAATGGATTGGGATAGAAATTGTGTATTATCATGATCTTGTATACCAAAAATCTTGTAAGCGATAACCTTTTTCTCTATTATATGTATGTTGCTTAAAGGAATCAATAAAAACAAGTTCTCTCCAACTTTATCTTTCATGCTTCCTCTGTTTTCTTCTCTAAGTTTTCTCACAAAGCAACAAGATCTTGATGGGTAAGGGAACAATGAAATAAGGCAACTATGAGAAAGGCAGCTCTAAATAAACCTTCCCAACAGAGAAATGAGGTAATGGAGGCAATCCATGTGATTTTGCTAACTATATATGGCTCATTCTTGGAAGTCTTGTAGTTTCGTCACTTATGATGGCTGTGAAGGGTAAAACCTACCGATTGGACTTGAACCATGGCTTCCATGCACGCTGTGAGAATTTGGAAGGTCACGGTTCATAAAAGGTTTCTTAAACACTGAGGAGAAAAGACCAAAAATTTACAAGAAGATGGTAACTGAAACTTGATTAGATTCCAAAATTAGTCAGACTCTCATAGGAGCCAAGATTGGAAGGTTGTGTTGGATTTACAGTGCAAATTTTGATTCCCATTCTACCATCTTTTCTGGGTATTTGGGATTTTCCTAAGAAAACAATAAGATGGTGGTGGGACAAACATATAATTTTTGGGAAGCAGCATCTTTAAACGAATTCCCATTCCTACTGTTTGTTTTGGCTTTATTCTTAGTAATCAAAACATAAACAATTGATAACGCGCTCAACAACTTCCAATTGGTATAAGCCACAGAGACCCGAGTTTTTCATCTAATCTTTAGAGAGCAGTGGATGCCACCTGTGTTTGGTTTCAGGACACATGAATTTTTGCCCATTCAATAATTTTGACCTCATACCCTCGACTTTCGATCCAAGCTTTTTGATTCACATTCAGCCATGTCAGTGGAAACTTTATTTTAAAGGAAACTGATCAAAAAGTCAAAATTTCGAGACACAAACCTCAAAATGTTCTACTTTTTTACTGTTAATTTCACGGAAAACATGACTTTCATTGCTCCAGACAATTAGAATACTAATTTTTGGCCTCAGCTGTTATTTTGGTTATGAACATGACCACTCTTTGAAACCTTAATTTAATGTTCAAACTTGGGCCCAATTATATGGAGTAGCCCCACAAGATCTGCCTCATAGTCAATTCAAAATATGTTAACCATATATTGATTGTTTTATGAAAGGAAAAAAAATCTAGCTCCACCCCTGATTGCGTAAGACAAAAAATCCCACAAAAATGAAAAAAGAACAGACGAGTCGTGGGCTTGGTGCTGGGTGTGCAGGTCGTATTCTGTGGTGCATAGGGCACAAACCTGTGGAACTTCCGCTTCGGGTAGAATCGCCGTGCTTTCAGCCTGTTCTGAGTCTGCAATTACTGAAGCCTCGGCGGGTTGTAACCGACAACACCCTGTTGTTGTGCTGCTGGAGCACCCTCGCTCCCCTTCCGCCGCATATCCATCTTCTTTGACTTCCGGCCTGCACGGCCAGACTGTGGATACCCACCATCCATGCTCGTCCCACTGCTACCTCCACCGTGCCACGCTCCATAGGTTCGATTCATCATCTGGTCCTTATCGTTCATCCTTCAGCTTCAAGAGCCAAAGCGAACACAGAAAAACAGAATTCCCCATCGCTGAACTCATCCCCAACACAAACCAACCAAATCCGTTACCTGAATCCCTCAATGTATGATCCCCAATCTCAAAAAGAAACGACATGCTGTGCTGAAAGCGGAATCTATCAAAACCCTCTTCTCTGAACTACACTTCCCTAACGCTCTGTTTGGTTGGAGGGAAAGGGAGGGAAATGAAGGGAGGGAAAGGGAAGGGAAGAGAAAGGGTAGGGAAAGGAATGGAATGGAAAGAAAAGGAAAGAGGTGATTAAAAAGGTTGTTTGGATAAGAATGAAAGGAAAGGTTAAAATCGCGTTTGTTTGGACTACATAAAGGAAAGGAAAGGATATCATTCATAATACTTTACAATAATACCCCAATCAAGATGTTTAAAAAATTAAGAATGCGATGAGCATTTCTCAAGTAGGCATTAGGCATGATCAAACCGTGAATACCTCCCAAACTTGCTCAATTGGTACTCAAACAAGAGACTGTTGGAGGCAACCGATCCTTTTCCAAGCGCGATAAAATGAAGGTATGTGTGGGTGAAAATGAAAACTGTGCAGCTTCCTCAAGAACAGCTAATCATCGCTGTGAGATAGAGAGATTGATAGAGACGATGCAGCGGTTTATGAATCCATTCCCACTCATGGATTCCAATCGACTGTAGTAGCAGGAAGCTTGTGAACTCTATTGGGGAGGCCTTTGGGGAATTTGACGAAGGGGAAGGCGATGGGGTGATCCTGCTCGAAGGGCTCCTATTGGAAGTTGAGCACCATGTGGTGGAGGATGATCGCCATCTCCAGCTTCACCATCATCTTCACGCCATTGCTTCTTCCTTCCCCCACCTGCTGCTGCTCCACATGAAAATCAGGTGACGGAGAAGAAAAAGCGCCGTCGGGCCCTCCCTGCTGCTGAAATAGGGGCAGCTGGTGGCCGCCCACTTGGTGGCCACCACCTGTCTCTATCACCGTGAAGAAGAGAGACAGGATGGGGAGGAGGTTCGGTCTCCGTCGCCACAAAAAAAAAAAAGAAAGAAAAAAGAAAAAACTAAAACAAAGAAGAAGAAGAAAAGAATGTACCTTCAGAAAATGGGTGTTTAGAAAGGAGGAGAAGGTCCGGTGGGGACGAGCAGCCTGTTTCTCGCGCAGCAGGGGAGGAGGCCTTGGCTCTTCCTCATACTTTTTTTTGTTGAAGAAGAAAGGGTATTGTGGGCAGCCAACACTTTTGCTACCTTCTCCCTTTCCTTTCCTTCCCAATCCGTCCGATTTGAGAGGGATTTCCTTTACACTACACAATCCCTCCCTTTCCTTCCCTTTCCTTTCCCTCCCCTCCCAACCAAACACACTTTGCCCCTTTCCCTGCCTTTCCCTCCTTTCTTATTAGCCAACCAAACAGAGGAAGGATTGCTCAATCCCTCCCTTTCCTTCCCTTTCCCTCCAACCAAACAGGCCATAATAAACCTGCAAGAAAAATCCTACAGAAAACAATAATTGAAAACACTACATAACTATGAGAGAGAGAGAGAGTTCTGCAGAAATCTAGGGTTTCGAGAATGGATCCCGAGCCATACAAAGTTCCGTTTCCGACAAAATCAACCCACTGGCAAGATCAGTAACGGTCGAAACTAGGGCTCACAGAACCAGCAAGAGAGAGAAAGGGGAAAGATGGAATAAGTAACAAGAAAAGAAAAGAGCAGATACCATGTCATCAGACCCAGCCGCCAGGAAAGGAAAACGAGAACCGCTCAGGAAGAAAGCCAGGAGCAGCGACTGGTCATTCGAGCAAACCGAGGAAGGGTTTCTGAAACCCACCGAATGTCTGTTTTCTCTCTAACCTCTTCGAGTGAGCTTGTTCTCCCTCAAACCCTCGCTTGAACCAAAAGGCTTGTATTCTCTCAACCCCTTGCGCTTAGCGAGGGTTCTTACCCAAACATCCAGGTGTCTTGGAAACTGAAACTCATTCAAGGTCTTCAGGCTGAAGATTGTTTTTTTTCTTTTTTTAGATTTTTGTAACTTATGATTGTTCCTTTTCCATTGCAACCTTCTGCTACTGCCGTCTTTCATACATGAAGCAATGTCACCCTTTCCCTTGAAGCATATGGAAGACTAGAACAAGCAATTAATCAAGTTAAACAAGCCGGTCGAGTCAATCTCGAGCTCGAATACAATTGGTCGAGTCAAGCTCGAGCTACCATTGCAAAGAGTCAAGCTGAGCTCTAGCTGGCCAAACTCGAGCTCGGCTCGACTCGTGTCAGCACTACTTCCAAATCGTTAGTGCAAGTTCTAGGTTGGAAGCCAAGCTGTCCCTTCAACCACTAAAAGCCCTTGACATGTTTTGGATTCTTTTTTTTAGGACTTAACAATGATATATTGTTATTATCCCATAAATCTGCCTGAAAAAATGGAGTATATTCATGCAACAGTTGGGAAAGTTAGTGAAACAACAATGTGGTGTTACTTTTACCAAACAGCCCCTCAAGCTCACCCTTTTCGTAGTCTAAATTTAATCATGCACAGCCACAATTGGCACATACAAAAGTACTAATTGCATTTTTGAACTAGAAGAAGTGGTGCTATATTAAATTGTGCAATAAATTTTGAAATCATGAGTCCTATTTGTAAGCTTAATAATCTAAATTAAGTATGAAAAATAATTACTATAATTCGACCAGAAAAAAAGTCACGACCAAAATAAAGATTTTAAAACAGATTGTAGAAACACTGACTCCAAGGCTAAGTACTTAATTATATATTCTAAATGATGCTGTACAGTCAAATTTTGAGTGCAAATATAAACTGGAGACGAACACATTACAAGCACATAAATGCACTTCGTAAAAGTTAAAAAATTAATATCCAAGTATACCTTCTTCCATATAAGTACACCACGTTTAAAAAGAAGAGAATCTTAATTTTTTAAATTGTAAAGGTCGCACGAACCCTCAGAACCAAGCAACTTCCACTCGTCACCCTGTTTGTTAATGGTCTTTAAACATTAATTAGACTCAAACTTGAAGATGCTTTAAACAAGTCACTTTTAACAATTTTTTTCCTTTCAAAACAAAGGCACTGCCAAGAATGGCAGGTTCGAGCCAAGGTGAGCCAGCTCTAGTTTGTTCTTGTCTCAAAAGCCAAGATCGAACTTGGCTCGAATGCTCAAGACAAGTATGAGTGGACTAGCTCAAACTTGGCTCGAACTCAAAGTGCCGGCGCTAAACTCAGGCCAAAATTGGGCTGGAGCATAGCCGGACAATGTGTAAAAAAAATAAAAAAAATTCAATTTGAACATGAGTAGGAACAGCCAGATTAGAATTTGAGAGTTGGAACTTTCTAGCAAGGGGGGAATCCGATGTTGGTGTTTATTGTCGTGATGATATTGAAAATTATCTTTTACATGTTATCCTATTGATCTTGATCTTACTCATGTTTATGTAAATGGAGCTTGCCAAGCTCGAACTCTACTCGTTTACTTAACTTTAACCCAAACACGACTCATTTATTAGATGAGTCGAGCTCGCTCTGAGTTTAACTAAGAGACGTCAAGAGTGAACCAGAGTTGGCTCAAATAATCAAGCATCCATAATACTGTGGCGGCATCCTGCTATGGAGGGCAGGACATTGAAGTGGATGTTCACTTTGTTAAGTACAAAGTTGCTCAAGGCACTATAGTTGTGAGACGAACATCATCCAAAGAACAGATTGCTGATGGGCTTACAAAAACCATTAAGCTCTCATGACTATCATGTTAATCAAAGCAAGCTTAACATAGGAGCATCTAGGGGTGGATTCAAAAATTTTTCATGAGGGGGGTCTGAATTAAAGTTTCTAAATTTTGACTGGGACCAAAATACCATTTTCCAAAATTTTATATAGAACAAGTGAATTTTTTTTAAATTTACATATAAATTTCTTTTTCAAAAAAATTGAGGTAGGGCAATGGCCCATGCAGGCCCCCCTTGTCTCTGCCCCAGGAGCTAGGAGCATCCTTATGGGTCCAGCACCTAAGGGTTTGGTACCTTTTTCTTAGACAAAAATACCAAACTCACTGCCCCAATGACTGCCATTTGAGAGAGAAAGTTGTGTGTGTAGTGTCCATGCTACATGGTAAACGATGGAAGGACATTTTGGTTATTTGTTAAAAAAAGAAATGTGATCCATAGTCTTTCTACTTTTTTCATTTCCATTTTTGTGTTTACAAAAGTTTTTTTTAGTGTGAACTAAGGGTATTTTAGTCATTAACCATACTTGCACACGGAAATTTGTGCACCAGTATGGCGCATATAACCAGTCAGCTATTTGATGCT
Source organism: Nymphaea colorata (assembly GCF_008831285.2). Lineage (NCBI taxonomy): Eukaryota > Viridiplantae > Streptophyta > Magnoliopsida > Nymphaeales > Nymphaeaceae > Nymphaea > Nymphaea colorata. The sequence continues at coordinate 3,747,486 of NW_022204507.1, read as the reverse complement.
TTCCTTCTCAGTTTAGATGGTATTATTTGTTCACTGCATGTAGTATTGCAGCATTTCTTGGACAATCCATGGCATGATGTATCTTCTTCTCTGACATACGGGATTTTCAATTACTCCATAGCAGGACGCCTCCACAGTATTATGGATGCTTGATGATTTGAGCCAACTCTGGACGTCTCTTAGATAAACTCGGATCGAGCTCGACTCATATAATAAATGAGTCGTGTTTGGGTTAAAGTTAAGTAAACAAGTAGAGTTCGAGCTTGGCAAGCTCCATTTACATAAACTTGAGTAAGATCAAGGTCAATAAGATAACATGTAAAAGATAATTTTCAATATCATCACGACAATAAACAGCAGCATCGGATTCCCCCCTTGCTAGCAAGTTCCAACTCTCAGATTCTAATCTGGCTGTTCCTACTCATGTTCAAATTGATTTTTTTTTATTTTTTTAAATATTGTCTGGCTAAGCTCCAGCCTAATTTTGGCCTGAGTTTAGCATCGGCAGTTTGAGTTCAAGCCAAGTTCGAGCTGGTCCACTCATACTTGTCTTGAGCATTTGAGGCAAGTTCGATTTTGGCGTTTGAGACGAGAACAAATTAGAGCTGGCTCACCTTGGCTCGAACCTGCCATTTTTTGCAGTGCCTTTGTTTTGAAAGGAAAAATGTTGTTAAAAGTGACTTGTTTAAAGCATCTTCAAGTTCGAGTCTAATTAATGTTTAAAGACCATTAACAAACAGGGTGACGAGTGGAAGTTGCTTGGTTCCGAGGGTTCGTGCGAGCTTTACAATTTAGAAATTTCAGATTCTCTTCTTTTTAAACGTGGTGTACTAATATGGAAGAAGGTGTACTTGGATATTAATTTTTTAACTTTTATGAAGTGTATTTATGTGCTTGTAATGTGTTTGTCTCTGGTTTATATTTGCGCTCAAAATTTGACTGTACAGCATCATTTAGAATATATAATTAAGTACTTAGCCTTAGAGTCAGTGTTTCTACAATCTGTTTTAAAATATTTATTTTGGTCGTGACTTTTTTTCTGGTCGAATTATAGTAATTACTTTTCATACTTAATTTAGATTATTAAGCTTACAAATAGGACTCATGATTTCAAAATTTATTGCACAATTTAATATAGCACCACTTCTTCTAGATCAAAAATGCAATTAGTATTTTTGTACGTGCCAATTCTGGCTGTGCATGATTAAATTTACACTAGGAGAAGGGTGAGCTTGAGGGGCTGTTTGGTAAAAGTAACACCATGTTTTTGTTTCCCAAACTTGCCGAAGTGTTGCATGAATATACTCCATTTTTTCAGGCAGATTTATGGGATAATAACAATGTATCATTGTTGAGTCCTAAAAAAAAGAATCCAAAACATGTCAAGGGCTTTTAGTTGTTGAAGGGACAGCTTGGCTTCCAACCTAGAACTTGCACTAATGATTTGGAAGTAGTGCTGCCATGAGTCGAGCCAAACCCAAGTTCGGCCAGCTAGAGCTCTGCTTGACTCTTGGTTTGGTCAGCTTGAGGTTGGCTCAAACTCAAGTCAAGCTTTGCAATGGTAGCTCGAGCTTGACTAGAACAATTGTATTTGAGCTCGAGATTGACTCGACCGGCTTGTTTAACTCGATTAATTGCTTGTTCTAGTCTTCCATATGCTTCATGGAAAAGGCGACATTGCTTCATGAATGAAATATGGAAGAAGATGGCAGTAACAGAAGGTTGCAAAGGAAAAGGAACAATCATAAGTTACAAAAATCTAAAAAAAGAAAAAAAATAATCTTCAGCCTGAAGACCTAGAATGGGTTTCAGTTTCCAAAACACCTAGAGGTTTGAGTAAGAACCCTCGCTAAGAGCAAGGGTTTGAGAGAATACAGGCCTTTTTGCTCAAGCGAGGGTTTGAGGGAGGACAAGCTCACTCGAAGAGGTTAGAGAGAAAACAGACATTCGGTGGATTTCAGAACCCCTTCTCGTTTTGCTCGAATGACCAGTCGCTTCCTCGCCAGTCGCTTCTCCTGACCTTCTTCCTGAGCCGTTCTCATTTTCCTTTCCTGGTGGCTAGGTCTGATGACATCGTCCCCGCTCTTTTCTTTTCTTCTTCCTTATTCCATCTTTCCCCATTCCCTCTCTTGCTGGTTCTGTGAGCCCTAGTTTCTACCGTTACTGATCTCACCAGCGGGTTGATTTCATCGGAAACGGAACTCCGCAGGGCTCGGGATCCATTCTCGAAACTCTAGATTTCTCCAGAACTCTCTCTCTCTCTCTCATAGTTAGGTAGGGTTTTCGATTATCATTTTCCATAGGACTTTTCTTGCAGGTTTTTCACAGCCTGTTTGGTTGGTGGAAATGGGAAGAAAAGGGAGGGATTGAGCAATCCCTCCTCTGTTTGGTTGGCTAATTAGAAAGGAGGGAAACGGAGGGAAAGGAGCAAAGTGTGTTTGGTTGGGAGGGGAGGAAAAGAAAAGGGAGGGATTGTGTAGTGTAAATGCAAATACCCTTTCTAAATGTAAATGCAAATACCTCTCAAATCGGATGGATTGGGAAGGAAAGGAAAGGGAGAAGGTAGCAAAAGTGTTGACTGCCCACAATACCCCTTCAATGTTTTTTTCTTCAACGAAAAAAAGGAGGAAGAGCCGAGGCCTCCTCCCCTGCTGTGCGAGAAACAGGCCGCTCATCCCTATGGGACCTCCTCCTCCTTTCTAAACAGCCATTTTCTGAAGGTACGTTCTTTTCTTCTTCTTTGAGGCCTCCTCCCCATCCTCTTCTTCTTCTTCTTTGTTTTCGTTTTTTCTTTTTTTTTTTCTTTTTTTGTGGCGATGGAGACCGGACCTCCTCCCCATCCTGTCTCTCTTCTTCACAGCGATGGAGGCAGGTGGTGGCCACCAAGAGGGCGGCCACCAGCTGCCCCTTTCCTTTATGTAGTTCAAACAAACGTGATTTTAACCTTTCCTTTCATTCTTATCCAAACAACCTTTTTAATCACCTCTTTCCTTTCCTTTCCTTTCCATTCCATTTCTTTCCCTACCTTCCCTTTCCCTCCCTTCCTTTCCCTCCCTTTCCCTCCAACCAAACAGAGTGTTAGGGAAGTGTATTTCAGAGAAGAGGGTTTTGATAGATTCCACTTTCAGCACAGCATGTCGTTTCTTTTTGAGATTGGGGATCGTACATTGAGGGATTCAGGGAATGGATTTGGTTGGTTTGTGTTGGGGAAGAGTTTGGCGATGGGGAATTCTGTTTTGCTGTGTTCGCTTTGGCTCTTGAAGCTGAAGGATGAACGATACAGATCAGATGATGAATCAAACCTATGGAGGGTGGCACGGCAGAGGTAGCAGTGGGACGAGCATGGCTGGTGGGTATCCACAGTCTGGCCATGCAGGCTGGAAGTCGAAGAAGATGGATATGCGGTGGAAGGGGAGCGAGGGTGCTCCAGCAGCACAACAAGAGGGTGTTGTCGGTTACAACCCGCCGAGGCTTCAGTAATTGCAGACTCAGAACAGGCTGAAAGCACGGCGATTCTACCCGAAGCGGAAGTTCCACAGGTTTACGCCCTATGCGCCATGGAATACGATGCCTTTTATCATCTGTGCGAAGAAGTCCGGCGAAAGTTCCACAGGTTTGGCTGAACCCCTCACTCAACTTAAACCCTTGCTCGAGCAGAGATCATTGGGTTTTTGAGACCCTCCCTCATTTGAGGGAGAGAGGGTTTCAGAAGCCTTGTTTTCTCTGATTTGGAGAGAGAGAGAGAGAAAGAGAGAGAGAGAGAGAGAGGGTTTAGCTTGAGGCAAAGGACTCCATCATTCAGACAATGCAGAAAAAAATGATGAAAGGAATGACCTGCAGTAGTGAAGGGCTTGATTTTCCTCCTTTGAAGGCGACAGCATTCCCTACTTTTGGGGCAGGCACCTCACCCACATGCTATTGCAGAGACGATGAGATGAACAGGTTCCTGCTATTCTAGGGAACATGGCGAACGGCAACCAGACGACCTTGATGGTGACTGGGAGCAATGAAGAGCAGGCAGTCCATGCCGATGGCGAGCAGGGGTGATCGTTGCTAATAAAACACGTCAATGGAAAGTGAGAACCCTTACTGAGTGGAGGCTTTAGCTGCAGTGAACTGAGCAAATGACGATGGCAATATGGCATCAGAGGATGGAAGAGGAAGAGAGTGAAGAGAGAGAAAAAAAAAGGAAAAATGACAAATCAATGAGGAAAAGTAAAACAATAAATATTGGTTTCTCATGCTAACGAGCCTAGTTGGATCAGCGAGCTTAAACAAACTTGAACTTGGCTCGATAACATAAGCTGAACGATCAACTAAAGTCTGGCTTGTTGAGTAGAAAAGCTAGCTCGAACTCGAGTTTGAGCCGAGCTTTAACGAGCCGAGTTCAAGTTGGTTGGCTCATTGTTCACCCTTATTTGGAAGGATATAGAACCTTGAATTATTGTTACATGATTCCACCTCAATTTTTGGGTAGATTCATGGGATGCTTATAAAGCGTCCCTACTGCCAAATAACTCGTAAAAGTTCCTTTAATTCATGTATCTCAACTTTTAACAAAATCATGTAAATGACTAATTTCTCTATTAACTTAGTTTGACCAACATATGCATGTTGATACATCCCCCTTTCCAGAAGCAACTGATCATGTATCAAAATCATTCCAAGAAACATGCTTAATAAAGAAAACGCAACTAGAAAATTCTACCAGGCATAAATCCCAGCTTAATTCCCCAATTAATTATTTTCAAGAAATTGTAGCTCCCTTTAGGTCAACAAGATGTATAATCTCGAATTAATACAAAACAAAGTGATGCATAGACTCGAAGAAATTAGATGCACTACAAATGATAAATATAAAAAATTTGACCGCCATTAGAAAGTGGAAGTATCAAGATTAATCTTGCTTGCTTTTTGAAATTGTATATAGGCAAGGGTCGAACCGGGGTTGAAATACAATTTTACATATTTTTTATATTGGTTATTTTAAAATTTTTAAAATTTACATATAAAATTTTGATTTTTTTTATATTTTCTAAACAAGGACACATAATACAGAGTATTTTGATCACCACGTCAGATGGCCATTGCATGCATTGTTGTAAGGCATATCATTCGTATCGAAGTAAAACAGTCCGAGATCCAAGATCCACAATAAGCAAAACAAAGGGGACGAAGGGGATTAGTTCGGTGGTCCCTCTGTACCCACTATTTGCAGAGAGCATGTTCCAACTCCACATATGGTTCCATGGGCCCAGAGGTGCCGTGTTTGACTACAATTCCCTTTTTCTTTGTTCGTTCATACCGACAAAACCTTTGACGCAACTCGGAGAGTTGTCCCGTGAGCAACAAAAAAAATAGTGGTGAACCGCCCTTCCCAATTCAAGCAACCCTCTTTCGGTATTCAACATGGTTCAGTGTACCGAATCGGTCACAAACAGTATAAAACGGAGTCTATCAAGTACAGAACTCCTTGGTCGGACGGTACTGATTCCACGTAGCTCGGAACATCCTTTTATTATCTGGACAAGTCCGGGAAACCATCCCCTGCTCTAAATTGAACAGACCCTTTGAACGAGGAAGATCTCTATATTGGCCTCTTTAATATGCAATCTCTCTCTCTCTCTCTCTCTCTCTATCTATCTACCTTTCTATATATATATATATATATATATATATATATAAACATATATATATATATATATAAACATATAATCAAAAGAAGCGAACACAGAATCTCAAATTGTGTCTAATTACTCAACTGAAGATGAAAAGTGAAAACAGACTCCTCTTGTATACTCAAAACGCGAAAAATGTACACTTTGTTCATGTTCTTTGTGCAAGACAAAAAGATAATAAGAAAAAGCAGTGGAAAAGGACACTAGTGTCATAACGTGAGGAGGTTAGCAGCAGCAGGGCCGGAGCCATGCCGTACCAACAATCTGATCCGAGACTCGACCCGCTCGAGCTCACCGTGAGCCATCACGGGGCAACGATTGGGCAACGTTGTCAGGGATGCAGCCATGAACGTCCACCCAGACCAAACTGGTGCCGACGATCTCCGAGCCGAGACACAGGCCATTGTTTCCGGCGAGCATCAGCTTGGGGCCCAACCGATCCACCACCTCCTTCTGGAACGGTACCTGCCTGCTGAGCCGGTTGTAGCTGGGGTCGAGGTCATGAATCAGGGAAGCCCACCGAGTCCTGATGGTATGGCCAAGTCGAGGCTGACCAACCCCGCCATATGGGTCCAAGCCCTTTAGCTCCCACAGTGATGCTGGAGTCTCAATAGATATGTTGTTGAAGCTCAAATCGAGCTTAGCCACCTTCGAGAGTTGGCTGAGCTCCGATGGAGTCAAAAGAAATTGAATGGAGGGGCACTTGTGATTAGGTTCCTTGCATTTGTTAAGCAAAATCAATCTGTGCAATGGAGAAAGATCAGCAGATTAATGCTGATATTCACAGTGATGTTTGCCAAGAATTGACTCGACCCTGAAAAGCACACAAAAAGAAACAAGCCAAAACACAGATACAGGTTAGAAGTTAAACTGCACAAAAAGAGAGATTAATTTCTACGTAAGACTGAAGGAGCCAAAAAGCATATTATTTGACAATAATTTCATAGGCAACTTATAGCATAACCAGTACTCAAATATTTAATTCACAAGAAAAATAAGATCAACATTACTTGCACAAGTTAAAGCACACAAATAAGCAATTATTTCACAGAAGACTGTAAAAATATCACAATCATATATACCTGTGGAAGATACGCAGCTGATGCAAGCCAACAACCAAACAGAATCTAGCTCCAAAAAAAAAAAAAAATCAAAATATCATTAAATGTCTTGACATAAGCATCTTAAACATGTTATCTAGGTGAAAGCAGGAACTAGGGGTCGTCTGGTAATCACAACTGGATATTGTTGTTATACTTATCTGCCATAATATTTAGGACAGATTCATGGAATTTTGTAACATAATATTACATAACTCTGCCTAATATTTGGGACGGATATATGGAACAGTTACATACTGTTATTATTGGCATATGCAGAGGCAAGTTACGATGTACGTAGCTTCACCCAGCCCTGTTGGTGGTGAAAAAAAGCCCCGTCAGAGGTAAAGGGTATTCTTGTAGTGGCCATATCACCATCTCTCATATCTTTGGCCGAGTAAAGGCTGCTCAAGCCATTATAGTTCCAAGAAAATGATCAAATAAGATTGTTTTGAGTGCTAAACAAAATCAAGTTAGAAAACATGGAGAATTAAAATGAAAAAATAACCTGTGAAAGTCCACCAAAGAGAATTTTAGAGTTTGTCATTGAATGGATATGGTCAATCATAGCCAAAAGGTCATATAGAGCAAATTCCGACCAAATTAGGGTTGTCATTTGTCAATGTATCTGATTTTAATTGGATATCCAACCAAACCAGTTCAAAAAATATCAGATATGGAAAAAAAATTAACATCCAATTAAGCAATTGGAGCGGATTCGGGTTTAAGAAATGACATCTGATTGGATCCTGATTCAGATTTGGATGTACATATATATCCAACTGGATTCGGATTCAGATTCAGATATGGATTGGATTTAGTTCTAAATAAAATTCTTATACTCAAATGCTCTTACATTTGAAAATCAGCCAGAATTGATTCAAAATTCGAATTCAGATTGTGATATTGGATTTTAGATCCATTGTTTGTATTCAAATCAGAATTTGAATATGGATATGTGAATATCCAAAAAAACAGATATAGTTCAAGATGTATCCTATTTGAATCTGATACATTAACATCCCTACTCGCAACCCCATCCCAGGACTCCATAAAGAGAACAAATAACAAAAGATACAAACCCATCAAATTATTCCCTACTGGCCTGCAAGTGTCATACAATGGAGATAGCTAATAAGAAACTTTGGTAGATAATCAAAATTAAAAACTCTTATCATATATGTTTGTGTGTATGTGTGTGTGTGTCTGTGTGTATAGGGCAGTTTTTGTGTTTAAAAAATATCAGATTTTGTTTTTAAAAAATAGCAGATTATAAATTTTCAACGAACTCCTGGCAGAGGCTGTTAACAGTAGAAATGCTAGTTCTTTTTGATAAATCCTATTTCACTTCTTTTTTGGCTTAGTAATAAACTGATCAACATTGCTCAGAGCATGTAAATTTAAACAGTCGAAGGAAGGAACGAAAATTTGACAGAAGTCATTAATATTTATTTATGCCATCTCTTACTGTTAGATGTCATATGCAAAGTCTGGACGATGCGGAATGTACATGACCTTGAAATTTGACAATTGGAAGCTCCAATCTGATCACATTTTGTTTCACTAAAGAAAAAAGACTTCACTGCTGCAAGTAAAATAGGGACTTGTTCGAAAGTGATAGGCCACCAAAAGTTTCAAGGAAGCCCATCAATTTGGAAACTCAGTCATAGTTATAACAGAAAAAAATATTAATTATCAAACTTTTTACTTACTAAACTTTCAAAACACCATTTTTTTCAACAATTGCTAATAATTGACGTTTGGAAAACTTAAGAATGTAGGGAAAAGGTCAAAATTTCGACTTTTCCATGGATTTGCAGGAATTTTTTTTTGGGGAAAATATTGTCACAACCAATTTGTTGACCAAAGTTTTCAAATCTCAAAGACTGATTGAGATGTTCCAATGCAAAAGTTCTTAATTTCTGTCTCCTATATATGGGCCTAGTTGTTTCCAAGTATGAGACGATAAGGACAACGATCAAGAACACAAGTTCATCAGGGGAGAAAAACAATAATCCAAACATACTCTGTAAGAGAGACCCCCAAAACAGAGGAAGCCCTGGTACAGGTTGAGTCATTCGACTTCAACGATGGAAACTGTACGGATGATGTAGGAAGAAGGAGAAGAGAGTATACAAAAGAATGAGGAATGAAATCATAATCCAAGGGGACCCTGAAATAGAGCCTCAGATTGTTGATCGCATTCCCAGTCAGCCTTAAAGGGAATCAATTTACAAAAAAGCTTGATCACATCCTTATGAAGACTATGGTGATCTCCTCTCATAGCATCAAATCCGTATCTGAATCTAATTGGATATGAATATATCCCAATCCAAATTAAATCCCATCGGATGTCATTTTCTAAATCCGAATTTGATCCCATTTCTAAATCGGATATTATTTTTTTTTTCATATCCGATTTTTTTCAAAATGGTTCAGTCGGATATCCAATTCAAATCAGATATCCAATTTCAATAGGATATATTGACATCCCTAGTTACATTCAACACCTCGACCGCTCATGGGATTGAATTTGATGACAAAACAAACCCCTTACAAGGACAAATATGTAGATGGACGATCCATGCGTTCCCAAGCTTTACCAGAAATTCAAAAAAAGGAGTGAGCTGCGTATTGTGCAAGAAGTTCCATGTTTACCAGAAATTCAAAAAAGAAGTGAGCCCCGTATTGTGCAAGAAGTTCCACGGAGCCTCCATCTCTAGCATAGTTTAGAAAAGTGCTTAAATTTTGATGATAATTTAAGATAAGGTGTCGTGTTTTTTATTTTTTAATTTTAACCAGGCCAAACTAAAGCTGTGCATTGCCAAATGCCAACTAAAGAAGCCTGATGTTAGGAGCAATCCATCATCATTGTCCAATAGTGCCCACACCAAACCACCAAATTTCTTTTATTTCTAATTTAACTATTTATTATTTTTATATATTGGAGGCCATTAAGACATGAAAAAGTTTTGTTAACAGGTTGGATGCCAATCCATTTCTTGAGAGCAAAAAAAGGAATGGGGAGGCTTCTATTTTCACTTGAGCATTGGGATTTAGCCTCCCACTTCTATTTATCCGAAAATTCTGTTTACACAAAAAGATGGAAGACCAACCCATGCAGTTACAGCATGACTGTCTAATTTCCTTCATTTAGCTGGACCTGTAGTCAAAACAACATCACCCAAAACATAGAAGCCAGAAAAAACATAATTTAGCACTCCATATCAAGGTGTTCAATCAGAGCAGTGGTGGAGTCAGAAATTTTTGTCTTTAAACTTCAACCTTTAAAGAACACTCTAAGTTTAAATTTCAAACTTCAAGGGGCACTCATATGCAAATAAAGTACATTTTATGGGCCTGTGTGCCTATAACATCACTCTGCCACTGGATCAGAGCCCAATTGGAAGTCTTCTCTTTAATTTTGTAGTCTATTATAGCTTTCATGGATGAATGGTCCCAAAATGCACCTTTGAGACACTTTTGTCCAGCATATGAGGGTGTATCTGTGACACTCAACTCTCTTATCTTTTTCCGTTTTATTTAATTTTTGAAATACTAATACGGATCTGACCAAAGTTCTTACATACGCTAATACCTTGTCCTAGATGGGGAGTCATAGACACCCAATCCAACCCAAACCAATTGATGGGATGGATGGAATTCCAAGAATACAATATGTTGTCACAAAAGTACATCTTCACAAACAAACAGGTGACTAAGTTTACATTACGTTTTTAGAACATCCGGTGTGAACAAACACTCCAGGACCGACTGTTGTTAGAAACTTGGCTCTCTCCTCTCTCTCACTTTCTTAACACACCAAGAAAATCGAATCAGAAGAAAAGAAAGACATAGAAAGAACACACAAAGTTTTAAGTGGTTTGGAGACAACGTTTCCTTAGGTCCATGGCCACCACACAAAGCAGTTTCCACTATCAGAAAAAAATTACAAAGTACAAGCTAAAACAACGTCCTCTTAAACATGAGATTAGAGAAATAACCACAAAATAAAAAATTACATGAATACCCTTACAAAAATTAGGGATGGCTATCAAGTATGGATCAGACTCAACACTCCAACAGCAGTCACTGACGCCATTATGTTTTTAAAAGTTTTTGAAGGGGCCAAAGTGATCCATTCTGAGGTCAGTTGGATGAAGGGAACATCTTATAGGACAATGTTCTCATTATATCCTTTTGAGAAGAAAAGCTTCCATTTCATAAGATGCAAATTTTTCATTATTTAACTCCAATTATGACAACCTTCCTCTTCTATTTCTCATCTTACAGCAGACACTGTTGTTTAGAGTAGAGAAACATGCTTCCACATTTTCTTAATATGAAATAAAATAGTTTAGGGATAAAAGGCTCTTTTGGAAGGTACTCTTTGAAATGGGTCTGGAGATGGCATGAAGCCGGTAGCTTTATCAGAGGATTATTTGATCACCTGTCTATGGACTGCATTAAATTTCAAAACTTCTCCATCTTTTGGAGAAATCTGCCTTTTTTTTTCACTTACATAGTGTGCTTCTATAAAGGCGTACTATTGACTTGTGGTGACTATAATATCTTGTATAATTTGTTCACACGAATTACTTGCAAACATGACTTCCACTCATCTTTCTCCCATGAGGGTGGGAAAATATCATCTTTGTAAAAATAATTGCTATCATTGATATTTTTTTCTAATATTGTTACATAAAGCTAGGCTATACTTCTATGCTTAAAAAAAAAATCACCAGGTTTCATACTTAATTTGTGTACATCCTCCTATCCTGTAACATTTACACTTGAAAATATGAAAATTATGAGCACCATAATAATGTAATTGATAAGGACAATCAATTGGATTCATAAACTTGGCTAGGCTGGCAAAAAAATGTGTGCACTAGGAGGCTAGTTCCACCATAAACTGTGTAATCTGTATAATCAAACGGTAGTTAGCTGGCCTTTCCAAAGTATGTGAACGCACAATTGGAATGTGTACATTAGAAAATATGAGGATTATGAGTGTCGCAATGGGTCTAAAGTATTTATCAAATATTTAATGAACAATATAACATCATCAATGCTAGCTCAAAGTTTAAAGTATATTATTTTAGTTACCATATAATGCAACAAAAAGCCCTAGGGTTTGGTAGACCAACTCGGGGCAATGGTTGGTCTACATCTCCAAGTGGCATAGGCTGCAATTTTTTGTGCAAGCTGAAGCAGCTTAAGACCTTGGAGGCAAAAGGGAAATAAGGGACGTCTCCAACAGGCTTGATGCAGATGAGTTTCCGTTTAGAACCCTAAGGCATCGATTCTATTCGCCCCTAAAGGGGAATCTAAATTAATCTGTCAAACTTAAAACTAAGAAGTGAATGATTGAAAAAAATTTGAGCTATTTCCACTATCAGAAAAAAATTACAAACTACAAGCTAAAACGCCGCACAAAGCTATTTCCACAAAATAAAAAAATTACATAAATACCCTTACAGAAATTAGGGAAGGCTACCAAGTATGGATCAGACTCAACACTCCAACAGCTGGCTTCAGGCCATTATGTTTTTAAAAAATTTTGTAGGGGTAAAGTGATTTTATTTTTTTTTCTTGACTGCCAAAGAGTAAGTTAATTTACATTTCTCAAAATCTGGGAGGGTATACTGAACTCATGATAACCATGTGAAGGGTTTTTTTTTTTTTCCCTAATTCTAAGGGCATCTTTTCGTCTTTCTAACTTGGGTAATTTGGCAACCGAACCATTGACTTGAATGCTGGGGTTCGGGTATTCGATCTATTGACTTAGCATGAAGAAGAACAACTTATGCAAGACAAGTTCCACAGGGACAAATTTCACCATTCTGAGGTCAGTGCTTCAATGCATAAATGGTTTACTCAAGTTCAATCAAATCAACTTTATGAAACTCGAACTTGACTTGTTTATAATCGTGAGTTTTGAGTTAAGCTTGAGCTTAACAGAGCAAATTCGAGTCCAGCTTCAGTTGGCTTGACTCGCTTTCTTGCTCTATCCACATGATACACACAAATGGACTCATCCCCTTTTATAATGGTGAAACAAGTCAGTTGGAGTGGGGAAGCTTCAACCTAAGGATGTCAATATGTCTGATTTGAATTGGATGTCCAAGCCAACTGCTCCAAAAACATTTGGATGAAGAAAAGAAATTGACTAATCAACTAAAAAAATCAGATAGGATTTGAAATTAAGAAATGACATCCAATAGATTCAGATTCAAATATGCATAAATATCTGATCCGATATGGATTCAGTTATACAAAATGTCCAATTGAATTGAGATTCAGAAACACAAAAATATCCTATCAGACCCAGATCAGACTTAGTTTTAAATAACATTCTATATTCAATGCTCTTATATTTTGTAAATCAGTCAGATTCAGTTCAAAATTTTGGATTCAGATTCAAATATAAAAATAGGATTCAGATCGGATTCTGATTGTGCCATCTGATTTCAGATTCAGATTAGGATGAGAAAAGAATGGATTTAGATCAGATTCAAATTATGAAATCTGATTTTGGATGAGGAAAAAAATTACATTCGGATCAGATTCAGATTGGGGAATCTGATTTCGGATACAAATTTGGATTTGACTTTTTTTTTCATTTGTTTCGGAGCTCGAAACTGACAGACGGTTAATAATATATTTTATTTCAAATATTTTTCATTTTTATTTTTTGTATTTAGGTCCATCGATTTTCAAGAAGAACAAGGTCAGTCGTTCTCTCGAGTCCACCCAACTTCTCCAAGGGTATGGTTGACGACTGTTCATGATGCTCTTAATGAGAAGGTTGCCGAATAACTTCAACTTTTGCAGGTGGCCCAGCAATACCCAAAATTGCGTATGTACCAGCATGCTGGAGCTTGTGGACATTGAGAAATGGTTCCATATTTGGGTGGTGGCCTTTTTGATATGAGTAATTACTTAAAACTAAATCTGAACTGAATCTGTATCCGATCCACTACTTATATATATCAGAATCTGAATCCAAATCCAGTCGGATGTTATTTCTTAAATCCGAACACATCTATTTCTTAATCAGAGATTAATTTTTTTCATGTCTTTTTTTTTTTTTTGGAACGGTTCAATTGGACATGCGATCAAGATGGAAAATGACATTAAAAGTCTATACATCTTACCAAGTGAATGACAAGGCAGTTCCAATTCTTTTGCTTACGTTACATGGAAAGGCATGATATATAGATAAAGTGGTAGAAAGAGAGAGAGAACATATAATTTCGTGACAAATTGTCAAAAACAATAAAGGAATACAGAAAACGTATAAGAGAAAGGGAGGAAGGGGTGGTGAGACTCAAAAGAGGAGTTCGAGTTGGTAAGGCGATGTTGGTCAAGCTAATGCTCCTGATAATACTCGGACACTCCTTTAAGCCAAAACTCCCTTCGAGTGGGATCTGTTATAGCCACAAAGATGGGTAGCCTTCGCTCGTTGCAGGCCACATCAGCATTCAGATTCATAACCGCGTCCATGGCCTCAAATTCCTCCATCTGAGGCATTATCTTCTTTTCCTCTTCACTTGGCATCACTCCCTCAGGTGTGCTTAATCCTTGAGCACTCACCTTAGGCCTGCTGACCTGCCCAAATGCAGAAGACACGAACCAATTCCTTGAAAACGTCACCGGTTTCATAATTTCTTGCAAAGTGTGAATGGTTATCATGCTTCAGTAGGCGTAGTAACAACAGTGTTTTCTTAAGCCATACCTCAAGCTTCTTCCTCTGAGGCATCGGCCGCAGCTCCTGCTTCCTGTGTGCAAACTGCAACCACATTGGCGTGAGAATGAATTATTAGAACCACATATCACATATGCTAGTGCAGATATAACTAAGCAAATGCATGCACACTCTACCAGCCTCCTACGAAAGAAGTGTTAAAACATGAAAAAAAAAAACTAAGCATGTACCAGGTTGTGGTTCGGCATCTTGATGCCTGTTCATTCTCTGATGTTCTTGAGAGAAGATGGACTCTCAATATATAGGGTACAGGAGACCATTTTAGGTATGATAAACACGCAAATCCTGAGTGATAAACAAAGTGTCAAGAAAAAAGGGATCAGATCTGTTATTGTTATGCAGACTACATTTTAGGTGGTTAATAGATTGGGATAGAAATGTTTAAAGAGTAAATCAGCAAAAAGTGATTTTATGGATATTCAAAATAAGAATATTGCTGAAGACGTTGAGGATCTTGATGTCAATGAAAAGCGAGAATTAAGGAAGACGTTGTCGATCTTGATATCAATAGAAAGATGAAAATTAGGGAAGACGTTGGGGAGATTGACAAAATCGAAATTACTGGAATTACTTAAAATGGAGACATGGCACATTTGTTCCGTTATAACCTTCCTTTTTGTAATCCTTCATCCACTCCAAAAATTGTGGATCATGTAAATGTAAGTGAGAAATATTTTTTTAGTACTCTCAATGTTTCAAGAATTTGTGTATTATCATGATCTTGTATACCAAAAATCTTGTAAGCGATAACTTTTTTTGTACTATATATATGTTGTTCAAAGGAATCAACAAAAACAAGTTCTCTCCAGCTTTATCTTTTGTGCTTCCTCTGAATAAGTTTTCTCATGTTATCAGAGCAAAACCAGAGAAGGAAATCAACTGCTCCCTTCCATTAAGTCCAAAAAAATCCAAGCTTTTGTAGAGAGGTCCTTCAGACACCTGGAATTGGAATAATCTTCTGCTCGACAGCTAGAATCGCCTGAAGAATCAGCGCCGGCCTTCCTCTCTGCCGCTTGATACAACTTTGTCTCCAGCAAATTATTCCAGAGAACAGCCGGAAAGGAAGTCAGGGTAGGGCGTGTTTCTCGCCGGAATTTCTCAGGGTCGACTGAATTTCTCTGCTGCAGATGTCAGTGATGAGCCCATTTCAGATCTTCACGAATCCTCTCCAGAAATCTCCTCTCGGCAGCTCCTGTTCTCATCTAACAGGTTCAGCTCGACAGCAGGTTCTCTCAACCCTTCATTGAGTCACAAACTCAGGCAGTCATATTTGCTTCTGTTCAAAGGCTTTGGTTTCTTCAGCGGAGGAAAGAGGAAGGAAACAGAATTTGGGTCTATTGGGGAGGAAACAGAATCATCTAGACCGACTTGTCATATGAGTATATATTCGCTTTGCAATGGGAGGAAAATTTAATATTTCTCACATAGTTGATTTCTTGAAGAACAACTCCTCCTCTTCTAATTCCAATTCAACTTCGGATTTTGCATTGAAATCCAATGCTACCTGCACACAAATTCTGCAAGCCCCATCTTCACAGCGATGAGTATGGATTCATCTTCCATCGGTTCTCCCTAAGGCGCTCTGTTAATAGCTTGGAAAGTGCATCGATTCGATCAAAATACTGGCAAATTAGGAACCCCTAATCCATATTGGTACTCCCATATTCTCCTCAACCGATAAGGAGCATCTTGGATCCCATCTGCTGGCAACCATTACTCTTCCACCCAGTTTTGATTCTCCTCTTCTAAAAACTACCCTGAGTTCATCCTCACTGTGAACCCTTCCAAACCAGTCATTGCTTTGCTAGTTTTCAATCCATCCAAACTCCTGAAAATTATTTTTTAATGGAGGAGAAAGAATCAAACCTGATGAGGACTCACGGTTCTCCCCTTCGATTCTTTTTGTTATCAATTGAAATCTCCTGCTCTATCTTCTCATCACCCACGAGCTGGTTGTCTTCAAGTTACTTGGCAATTGCTGGTCTCCTGTAAATCAATCTCTGCATTCCAATCATTCTGGGTCTAACGTTCCTTTTCAACTTCCATCTGCCTATGGAGAAACGGAAACTTGTTATCCCCCAATTCTGGTTCTGCTTTTGATCTGGGTCTCTCCTTTGTTAATTCCTTAGCTTCCTGACATAATGATAATCTTCAATTCCTTCCACCCATCTTTCTTTGCCACACCCTCTTGAGAAGAAACCACCAATTGATCAACTCTACACCGACTTGTAATATGAGTATATATTCGTTTGGCAATGGGAGGAAAATTTAATGTTACTCACATAGTTGATTTCTTTAAGAACAATTCCTTCCTCTTCTAATTCCAATTCAATCTCGGATTTTGGATTGAAATCCAATGTTACCTGAACACAGATTCTGCAAGCCCAATTCTTGACATCGATTGAGTATGGATGTCATCTTCCATCGGTTCTCCCCATAGTGCTATGGCAATAGATTGGAAAGTGCATCGATTCCATGAAATTACTGGCAAATCAGGAACCCTAATCCAGATTGGCACTCCCATATTCTCCTCAATCTATAAGAAGCATCTTGGATCCCATCAGCTGCCAAACATCACTCTTCCACCCAATTTCCATTCTACTCTATGGAAATTTAACAGCTCAACCAAGTATTTGGTTAAGCATACTACCTAATTTAGAAATGGTTTCTCAGTTATGCTGGAACTTTTGAATTCATGAAAGAACTTGGAAATTAATTTGAGGCAAGTAATCACCACCAAATTTTTCAAAACAGAAATGAAAGAAATGCTCTGTGTCATTTGATTGTGTTACTTGTTAGTCAAAAGCATAATTTATGTTGCACGAACAGCTTGCTGGGGATTAGGCCCCCTACATTTGTTAAGCAAAATCAATCCGTCCAATGGAGAAAGATCAGCAGAGCTGCAATTAATGCTGACATACATGGTGATGTTCGCCAAGAGTTGAGTCAACCCTTCAAAAGCACACAAAAGGAAGCAAACTAAAACCCACAGATACATGTTAGCAGTCAAACTGCACAAAAAGAGAGCTTAATATCTACGTAAGACTCAAGAAGCCAAAAGGCATATTATTTGACAATCATTTTTTTGGCGCCTTATAGCATAACCAGTACTCAAATATTTAATTTATAAGAAAAATAAGATCAAAATCACACAATTGATCCACTTGTAGGGCTATATACGGGCCGAGTCAAAATTGAGCTCGTCTCGAGCACGAGTTTAGCTACACAAGGTCAGCTTGAACTCCATTTGATAGACCAAGCCACTACACGAGCATGACTCTTTTAAGCTCGTTTCCCATTTGACCTGATTTCTTTTTTTGGTTTTAAGTTTGAAAAATTTCAAAAGAATGCCTAGATAAATGGTTTAGTCAAGTTCAATCAAATCAATTTTGTGAAACTCGAACTTGACTTGTTTATAATCGCGAGTTTTGAGTTAATCTTGAGCTTAACAGAGCAAATTCGAGTTGAGCTTGAGTTGGCTCAACTCATTTTACAGCTCTATCCACATGACACACACAATTGGACTCATCCCCTGTTTATAATGGTGAAACATGTCAGTTGGAGTGGGGAAGCTTCAACCTAAGGATGTCAATATGTCTCATTTGAATTGAATGTCCAAGCCAATTGCTCAAAAAACATTTGGATGAAGAAAAGAAATTTACTAATCAACTAAAAAATCACATAGGATTTGAAATTAAGAAATGAAATCCGATCAGATTTAGATTCATATATGCATAAATATTCGAACGGATTCAGATTTAGTTATATTCAGTCGAATTCAGTTCAGATTCAAATATACAAAATATCCGATCAGATCCAGATGGGACTTAGCTTTAAATAAAAATTCTATATTCAATGCTCTTACAATTTGTAAATCAGCCAGACTCAGTTCAAAATATGGATTCAGATTCAAATTCATATATGAATATAAAAATAGGATTTGGGTTGGATTTTGATTGTGACATCTGATTTCAGATTCAGATTAGGATGAAAAAGATGGATTTAGATCAGATTCAAATTATGAAATCTGATTTTGGATTCAGTTTTGGATGAGGAAAAAAAATCAGATTCAGATTGTGGAATCTGATTTCAGATTCAAATTTGGATATAACTTTTTTTAAATTCGTATCGAAACTCAAACCTAAGTATATAAGTATCCATCATCATCACCAACAGCTCATTCCAAGAAGCAGGTCTTTCAGTTGCAGTACCATTACTTTCTTTGAGAAGATGGCCATCAATGACTTCTGAGATTGGAACGGGAAGTGCTTCGGCCCCCACTTGCCTTTCTTTCTTTTTCTGTCTAAAGCAATGTTCTTTGCAAGTGGGGACGTCAATGGATTGGATTTAAATTGGGTACACTTTTCACCATATCTGTTTCTTTAGGCATTCACATACTGGTATTCGAATTCAGATTTTAATAGAATGGAGAGATATCATGTCCGAATCAGAATTCAAGATCTGGTTTCACGAATCTGAATTTTTAACTGTATCTAGAAGATTTTCAAAAGGTAAGAGCATTGGATATGAGTAATTACTTAAAACTAAATCTGATCTGAATCCATGTCCGATCCGATACCTATATATGTCAGAATCTGAATCCGAATCCACTCGGGTTATTTTTTAAGTCCGAAGTGATCTATTTCTTAATCACAGATTAATTTTTTCCCATATCTGTCTTTTTTTTTTTTGGAACGGTTCAATTGGACATGCGATCAAGATGGAAAATGACATTTAAAGTCTACCCATCTGACCAAGTGATGAGGAAGTTCCAATTCTTTTGCCTACATTACATGGAAAGGCATGATATCTAGATAAAGTATAAAGAGAAACAGAACATATCATTAAGTGACAAATTTCAATGATTTTGCAAAAAATTGTCAAAAACAATAAAGGAATATAGAAAAGGTATTAGAAAAAGGGAGGAAGGCAGTGGTGGGACTCAAAAGAGGAGTTCGAGTTGTGTGCACCGACCAGTGCACGCAAAAATCATATGCCCAAAGAAAAAGAAAAAAGAGGCATCTTTGAAATTAGAAGAGAATTTAGAGATCCATTAGAGCCACAAAGATGGGTAGCCTTAGCTTGTTGCGGGCCGCACCAGCATTGGGATTGATAACCGTGTCCACCATAACTTCGAATTCCTCCGACTGAGGCATTATCTTCTTTTCCTCTTCGCTTGACACCACTTCCTGAGGTGTGCTTAATCCTTGAGCGCTCACTCTAGGGCTGCTGACCTGCTCAAATGCAGAAGACACGAATTAATTCCTTGAAAACGTCACCAGTTTCATAATTTGTCACGAAGTGTGAATGGTTATCATCCTTCAGTAGGCCTAGTGACAGCAGTGTTTTCTTAAGCAGTACTTCGGGCTTGTTCCTCTGAGGCACCGGCAGCAGCTCCTGCTTCCCTGTGCAAACTGCAACCACATAGGTGTGAGAATGAGCTATTAGAACCACATATCACATATGCTAGTGCAGATATAACTAAGCAAATGCATGCACACTCTACCAGTCTCCTACGAAAGAAGTGTTAAAACATGAAAAAAAAAACAACTTACGTGGTTGTGGTTCGGCATTTTGATGCCTGCATTCATAGGAAAGGGAGCTTTCTCATTATTCATTCTCTGATGTTCTTGAGATAAGATGATTCTCAATATATAGAGTACAGGCCAAACTATTTTAGGTAAGATAATCACCCAAATCCTACGTGATATGTAAAGTGTCAAGCAAAAAGGGATCAGATCTCTTATCAAGATCTGTTATGGTTATGCAGACTACATTTTCGGTGGTTAATGGATCGGAAAAGAAATTGTGTAATATCATGATCTTGTATGCCAAAATCTTGTAAGGAATAACTTTTTTGTACTATATATATTTTGCTCAAAGGAATCAATAAATACAAGTTCTCTGCAGCTTGATCTTTCACGCTTCCTCTTTTTCTTCTCTATGTTTTCTCATGGTATCAGAGCAAAACGAGGGAGGGAAATCAACTGCAACCTTCCGTTACCTCCAAAAAATTCAAGCTTTTGTAGAGAGGCTCTTCAGACACCTGGAATTGGAATAATCTACTGCTCGACAGCTAGAATCGCCTGAAGAATCATCGCTGTCCTTCCTCTCTGCCACCTGATACACCTTCATCTGCAGCAAATTATTTCAAAGAATGGCGGGAAAGGAAGTTAGGGAAGGGTGCCTTTCTCGCCGGATTCTTCCTGTTATTGTTATGCAGATCTTGATAAAAATTGCATGATAATACACTAGCTTGGAGTGTATTACCAAAGTGCAACATGGCAGGTCGCACTTTTAAACCTGCCATGTCATAATCACAGGTTCTTTTGGCAATCCATAGTAAACAAGAGGCAGGCCTGTATCAAGAGAACTGAAAATATGAGGACCGTATTTAGAATTTCTAGAAGAATCAAGCCCCTAAATACAATTTTTTCCACAACAGATCCGTTCTTTTCATCTCTCCAATTGACTGCATCACATGGAGTTATGTGCCCTATTTACTACCTTACTCTGTTTGAATTAATATGGAAAAATGAAGATGTGGTTCTCTTTTTAAAAAAAAAAAAATCGGTCAGTTCTTATCTCTGGTGTATAATATTCAAGTTCGTTATAATAAAATATTCATTTTCATTTTGGCTTTTCAGCTTTTCAGGGATGAGAATGATATCTATGCGATACTTTGTTACATAAGACAATCAATGGATTATCGTGATTGAGTATAAACCCCAAGGGTTACCAAAAATATATCTTTTTTTTTGTTTTTTTTTTCGGCTCCCAAATTCAATTTTCTTTTTAGAAGCCAAAAAAAATGAAAATTTATCTATTTCAGCATAAACAGAATTTTAGACCAATTAAAATCGACAAGACATTCACCATATAATAGCAAGATGAAGAAAGTCGTGTTGTACCGACAGATTAAAAAAACAAATTGAAATATTCATTGTGCCTTTATGTAATTTCTTCCAAATTGTAATTGGAAAGCTGGCTTTAGCTTTTTCAGAGATAGAAATTGGGTATTACCATGATCTTGTATACCAAAAATCTTGTACGGGATAACCATTTTTTGTAATATATATATATATATGTTGCTTAAAGGAATCAGTAAAAACAAGTTCTCTCCAGCTTTATCTTTCACCCTTCCTCTGTTTTCTTCTCTAAGTTTTCCCACAAAGCAACAAGATCTTGATGGGTAAGGGAACAATGAAATAAGGCAACTATGAAAAAGGCAGCTGTAGATAAACCTTTCCAACAGAAAAGTGAGGTAATGGAGACAATCCCTGTGATTGTACCTAGGAACTTGTGAGGAGTTTGATTCATTCTTGGAAGACTTGTAGTTTCATCGCTTATGATGGCTGTGAAGGGTAAAACCTATAGATTGGACTTGAACCATGGCTTCCATGCATGCTGTGAAAATTTGGAAGGTCTCTGTTCATAAAAGGTTTCTTAAACATTGAAGAGAAAAGACCAAAAATTTACAAGAAGATGGTAACTGAAACTTGCTTAGATTCCTAACTTAGTCAGACTCTCATACGAGCCAAGATTGGAAGGTTGCGTTGGATTTACAGTGCAAATTTTGATTCCCATTCTACCATCTTTTCTGGGTATTTGGGATTTTCCTAAGAAAACAATAAGATGGTGGTGGGACAAACATATAATTTCTGAATAGCAGCGTCTTTAAACGAATTCCCATTCCTACTATTTGTTTTGGCTTTTTGATTCACATTCAGTCATGTCAATGGAAACTTTATTTAAAGAAAACGGATCAAAAAGTCAGAATTTCGAGACCCAAACCTTGAAATGTTCAAGTTTTTTACTGTAAATTTCATGGAAAACATGAATTTCATTGCTCCAGACAATCAGAATCCTAATTTTTGACCTCAGCTGTTATTTTGGTTATGAATGTGACAACTCTTTCAAACCTTAATTTAATGAACTTGGGCCCAATTATATGCCCATGAGATCTGCCTCATAGTCAATTGAAAATATGTTAACCATATATTAAGTGTGTTATGAAAGGAAAAAAAATCTAGCTCTGCCCCTGATTGCAGAAGACAAAAAATCCCACAAAAATGAAAAAAGAACAGACAAGTCATGGGCTTGATGCTGGGTGTGCAGGGCACCATTAATCTCTCCATCTGAATATCCGTGTAAGTTGTGGCCGCTTGTTTTGCAGTTACCTCTGTTCTAATTTTCTTTCCCCTGTTGTTATCCGAGCCAAGGACACCCTTTGAATCATGTCACCTATGCTATGGAAAAGTGCAGCATGGCTCGAGTTTGACACGCAAGTTCGAGTTAGCCAGTATTTAACTGTTCCTTTACTATTATATATCATTTCCAGCGTAGGCAGCATATCTTCGTGGCTAAAAATATGGAATGAATAAAAATTCTTACCGTTGAAAAGACATGTTTTTTTCCTTTCATCCTTGTATTGCCAAATGCATTGGAAGAAGTGGCACATATATGGAAGAACCAGCACCAAAGGAATTACAACAGAACGACTACAAAGAACCAGCACCAAAGGAATTGCAACAGAACGGCTACTGCAAACAGAATAAGCTTCAAACCAAACCATGCAGTTGTTGCGACCTGGAACCAAAATTTTCAACAAATTAGCCAATATAAATAAATGAATATATTGTCAATGAACAAATTGTACATATGTCATAAATTCTTCGTATGGGTTAAGTTGATCTTTTACATACAAGAACTTGCAAGAAAAGATGAAGAAGTCTTCCAAAATAAAGGCACTGCTTTCTGTCAATAAATATGAACCTTACCTCCTTGTAGATAATAATAACAATCATAGTGGGGTACTAAGTTGAGCAGTACTACTTCAAGGCTACCCTTTAAATGCATTTTGAAATATTTTTGATACCCACTCGAAGAAGTGCCACCCCAACCCAGACTTTCACTTGGAGTGACCAAATGCATTTCAAAATATTTTTGTATACCCATTCAAACGTACTCTTGTTCACAATTACAAGATTGGTTTGATTCAATAAGAAAGAAGATGAAATGGTTGTAAAAGATACTTTCGAACTTTTTTATTTACTTCCTCAAATTGAATACAAGAGAACAAGAACATAGGTCGGATGATTTTCTTTTTAAACAATTTGAGAAGTTTTTTGCTACCTGAAAGTTTAAGTATCCTTTATAATTATTTCTTTTCAATAACAAACTCACATTTTGTTGCTCCAAAGAAGAAAACAAAGAAAAAAAACAGTAAAACGATGAAAAAAAAGACAAGTGATCATGGAGCCAGCTTTTTATATTAAATGAGTTTTTTACATTAAAAAGTTGAATTCCTCCATTCATGCTTCCCCTCTTTCCTAGAAGCACTCCCAACCTACAATTTTCAGAATTCTATTTAAAAAAATAAATACAAAAAATCTAATACTGCAGTTTTGGCAACGTCAAAATCAAGTGTGAATGTCATGTTTTGCAGCAGATCTTTAATTCAATGTACCAAAAGTTTGGATGGGATAGCACAATATACATCTACATTTTGGCCAATGGATGGCTGGTCATAACCCCCTTAAAACATGCCTTAAGCTAAAACAAACTAACGTATGTATAATTTGTCCTCATTAAGCATCTATTAGTCATTTTTATCTAGTTAAAACAAGCTTAAGTTAGTAACAACTTAGAGCTATTGGCAAAGAATTTTTTTTTTAAGTAGTGGTGCAAAACTTACATTGTGTTTTATGACAATGTGAAAATGGTTTTTCATGTCACTAGTTATTCTCCAGTCTTCTTGAAATTTCTTTTTATTTTATTATGTTTTGTTGTTCTAACCGAAGACGGCGTTCCAATTCCAGTGACCTTTGAGCTCAGCTGCCAAGAATATACATTGTACGGGTGGACAAAACATCTCATAATAAATTTTGACTCAAGTTCTGACGATGATTTATCTCTTCAGAGAACCTGGACATGCTTTTCTCATTGTAGTTTTTGTCTTAACAATCTTTGAAAACCCAGCCTCATTTTCCACTGGACAATTCATTCAAGACAAGTTATCCAGTGAAACTCATTTGGGACAGTTTCCACCTACAATGTCATTTATGTAATGACTCATGGCCGGAGCCTAACTAGAATTTAGCAATATTGAAGTCTATTTTGAGTAAAAAATTCCATCGCTCTATTATGTAGGCTAAATTTCAGTTTTTTTTTTCTATGTTGCAACGTAAATTGAATGGACTTTCATTGGATTAGAAATTACTCGTGCTTAAAATCAGATATATCCCAATTAAAAAATTACAAACAGTGGCATAAATTTTTTCAAAGGGCAAAACTAGCATAGCATAAATGGTCGAGCTTGAGGCATATGGAGATGATGTCTCTAGTCGATTCCCAAGTGGTGGAATATGGTATATAAGTTGAAGGGAGCAGTGGTACTACTAATGTACGTAGCTCAAAGCCCTATAGACTTGGGGAACGAGGGGTCTTAATGCTTCTTCTATTTTGAGTGGTGAGTTATTGACTTTGAAAGAGTAACAATAACTCGTTCAACTTTAAATAAAGTAACTGCATGTATTACATAAAATGCTGTTAAACAAAGAAATTTAAACTTGTGCTTTTGGTGCACCACTAAAAGTTAGATGTGCATTTAGAGGAGTTCCATAAGTTTTTGGATTCAGGTTCGCTTCGAATTGAACTCAGAATCGATGACAGATTTGAATCCAAATCACTAATTAGTTATTATTCAAGTATCGTATGTGACAAAGGATTTGGAGACTACCTGATATCTGACTCGAATCAGCATCCCATAGGACGCATTTATTTGGCCATGGATCTGAGATCCCCTCGGATCTCAAATCTTTTTTCTATATGACCCACTGTTCAAACAAACAGTGGATTCCACGTGAGTGAAATATGTGGATCTTAAATCCAGGTTTTCCCTAAAAACTTACGTTTGACCATTTGATTTTCGAGGATAAAAGTTTGAGAGAAATTCAAAGAGAGAAAAGGTGATTTTAGTCTTTGGCCGTTAAAAAAAATGGAAAATAGCCTGATATCTTGGAAAAAAATGAGAAAAAGGCTGATTTAGAAAGAGAGCAATTGGTAGGACGTGACCATTTGATTTTCCAAGAGAAAAGTGAAGAGAAAGTCAAAGAGAAAAGAAGAGGTGATATTTTAGTCTTTGGCCGTTGAAGCACATCGCTTAAACAGTAAACACCACTTGTAAACAGTCTGCATCATAAGCTACTTGCTAATAATCTGTTGCACATGAGAATATTATCGGAGGTTAAAAAGGAAAAATGTCTTCTTAATGAATAGCAATTATAAGAGAGTAATAACAATTACCATGTTTCTTTGTACAAGTTGCACATAAAGTTTGATATAGAAAATTTTTATGAACACCCATCTCTCATTGAGTTAAAAGTTATATTGTTCATTAACTTATTAAGTTATTCTTATGTAGTACTACAATTTGTTATTCAATTAGTAATAGCCTATATTTATTTTAGTGTAAATTTGATTTGAGAAGAAAAACACATCTTCTATTTCAGGAAAATCTTACGTGCAACAACATTTTATATTCTACTAAATGACAAGACGGTGGCCCTGCAGCTCAACTTACTAACTCTGCCACTGATTTGCAT